>NW_027513166.1:148248-257264 GCF_048772815.1 Callospermophilus lateralis
TTAAGCAGAGGACTGGCGAATAACACATTCAATGAAAGGCGTTGGTTAGGCTGCCAAAAACTACAGTCTCCTGAAATCCCATCATATATTTTTTCTTCCGACCTTCATGATACTTTTCAAGTAATGAGCAGTGCACCAATCAAACTTGGATGCCCAAGTTTCGTTCTCCTAGGTTGAAGCATTCGTTTGCAGGAACAGTTTGAATTTTTAGGTTTCACTCTGTTTTGTCCTATATTGACAGATGCAGTTCGAACTCTAAATCAAACACGGTTTGTGCTAGCTTCTTGAAACTTGACAAAATACTGTAGTTCTACGTTCCTATCTCTAAGGTTTGTTTCCTCTTGATGTAGCCTAATGCAGGGACGGGCGAATACACTTTTATTGAAAGGGGTTGCTAAACTTCCAAAACTAGAGTCTTCTGAAAATCTCAACATATATTTTTTGCATACAATCTTCATGATACTTTCAAGTAATGATCAGTACACCAATCCCACTTGGATGCTCAAGTTTCCTTCTCCTACGTTGAAGCATTCGTTTGCAGGAACCAGTTTGAATTTTTAGGTTTCACTCTGTTTTCTCCTATATTGACAAATGTAGTTCAAACTCTAAATCATACACGGTTTGGGCTAGCTTCTTGAAACTTGACACAATAAAGTAGTTCTACATTCTATCCCTAAGGTTTGTTTCCTCTTGATGTAGCCTTCAGCACAGACTGGCGAATAACACTTTCAATGAAAGGCGTTGTTAGGCTGCCAAAAACTAGAGTCTCCTGAAATCTCAACACATATTTTTTTCCGACCTTAATGATACTTTCAAGTAATGAGCAGTACACCAATCAAACTTGGATGCCCAAGTTTCGTTCTCCTAGGTTGATGCATTCGTTTGCAGTTACAGTTTGAATTTCTAGGTTTCACTCTGTTTTTCTCCTATATTGACAGATGCAGCTAGAACTCTAAATCAAACACGGTTTGTGCTAGCTTCTTGAAACTTGACACAATAAAGTAGTTCTACGTTCTATCTCTAAGGTTTTGTTTCCTCTTGATGTAGCCTAATGCAGGGACTGGCGAATAACACTTATATTGAAAGGGGTTGCCAAACTTTCAAAAAACTAGAGTCTCCTGAAATCTCAACATATATTTTTTCATCCAATCTTCATGGTACATTCAAGTAATGATCAGTACACCATTCCCACTTGGATGCCCAAGTTTTGTTCTTCTAGGTTGAAGCATTCGTTTGCAGGAACAGTTTGAATTTTTAGGTTTTCACTCTGTTTTTCTCCTATATTGACAGATGCAGTTAGAACTTTAAATCAAACACGGTTTGTGCTAGCTACTTGAAACATGACACAATAAAGTAGTTCTACGTTCTATCCCTAAGGTTTGTTTCCTCTTGATGTAGCCTTAAGCAGAGACTGGCGAATAACACATTCAATGAAAGGCGTTGTTAGGCTGCCAAAAAACTACAGTCTCCTGAAATCTCATCATATATTTTTTCTTCCGACTTTCATGATACTTTCAAGTAATGAGCAGTGCACCAATCAAACTTGGATGCCCAAGTTTCGTTCTCCTAGGTTGAAGCATTCGTTTGCAGGAACAGTTTGAATTTTTAGGTTTCACTCTGTTTTGTCCTATATTGACAGATGCAGTTCGAACTCTAAATCAAACACGGTTTGTGCTAGCTTCTTGAACTTGACAAAATACTGTAGTTCTACGTTCTATCTCTAAGGTTTGTTTCCTCTTGATGTATCCTAATGCACGGACTGGCGAATGCGAATAACACTTTTATTGAAAGGGGTTGCCAAACTTCCCAAAACTAGTGTCTTCTGAAATCTCAACATATATTTTTTTATCCAATCTTCATGATACTTTCGAGTAATGATCAGTACACCAATCCCACTTGGATGCTCAAGTTTCATTCTCCTACATTGAAGCATTCGTTTGCAGTAACAGTTTTAATTTTTAGGTTTCACTGTTTTCTTCTACATTGACAAATGTAGTTCAAACTCTAAATCATACACGGTTTGGGCTAGCTTCTTGAAACTTGACACAATAAAGGAGTTCTACATTCTATCCCTAAGGTTTGTTTCCGCTTGATGTAGCCTTCAGCACAGACTGGCGAATAACACTTTCAATGAAAGGCGTTGTTAGGCTGCCAAAAAACTAGAGTCTCCTGAAATCTCAACACATATTTTTTTCCGACCTTAATGATACTTTCAAGTAATGAGCAGTACACCAATCAAACTTGGATGCCCAAGTTTCGTTCTCCTAGGTTGATGCATTCGTTTGCAGTTACAGTTTGAATTTCTAGGTTTCACTCTGTTTTCTCCTATATTGACAGATGCAGCTAGAACTCTAAATCAAACACGGTTTGTGCTAGCTTCTTGAAACTTGACACAATAAAGTAGTTCTACGTTCTATCTCTAAGGTTTGTTTCCTCTTGATGTAGCCTAATGCAGGGACTGGCGAATAACACTTATATTGAAAGGGGTTGCCAAACTTTCAAAAAACTAGAGTCTCCTGAAATCTCAACATATATTTTTTCATCCAATCTTCATGATACATTCAAGTAATGATCAGTACACCATTCCCACTTGGATGCCCAAGTTTTGTTCTTCTAGGTTGAAGCATTCGTTTGCAGGAACAGTTTGAATTTTTAGGTTTCACTCTGTTTTCTCCTATATTGACAGATGCAGTTAGAACTTTAAATCAAACACGGTTTGTGCTGGCTACTTGAAACATGACACAATAAAATAGTTCTACGTTCTATCCCTAAGGTTTGTTTCCTCTTGATGTAGCCTTAAGCAGAGACTGGCGAATAACACATTCAATGAAAGGCGTTGTTAGGCTGCCAAAAAACTACAGTCTCCTGAAATCTCATCATATATTTTTTCTTCCGACCTTCATGATACTTTCAAGTAATGAGCAGTGCACCAATCAAACTTGGATGCCCAAGTTTCGTTCTCCTAGTTTGAAGCATTCGTTTGCAGGAACAGTTTGAATTTTTAGGTTTCAGTCTGTTTTGTCCTATATTGACAGATGCAGTTCGAACTCTAAATCAAACACGGTTTGTGCTAGCTTCTTGAAACTTGACAAAATACTGTAGTTCTACGTTCTATCTCTAAGGTTTGTTTCCTCTTGATGTAGCCTAATGCAGGGACTGGCGAATAACACTTTTATTGAAAGGGGTTGCTAAACTTCCAAAAACTAGAGTCTTCTGAAATCTCAACATATATTTTTGCATACAATCTTCATGATACTTTCAAGTAATGATCAGTACACCAATCCCACTTGGATGCTCAAGTTTCCTTCTCCTATGTTGAAGCATTCATTTGCAGGAAAAGTTTGAATTTTTAGGTTTCACTCTGTTTTCTCCTATATTGACAAATGTAGTTCAAACTCTAAATCATACACGGTTTGGGCTAGCTTCTTGAAACTTGACACAATAAAGTAGTTCTACATTCTATCCCTAAGGTTTGTTTCCTCTTGATGTAGCCTTCAGCACCAGACTGGCGAATAACACTTTCAATGAAAGGCGTTGTTAGGCTGCCAAAAAACTAGAGTCTCCTGAAATCTCAACACATATTTTTTCCGACCTTAATGATACTTTCAAGTAATGAGCAGTACACCAATCAAACTTGGATGCCCAAGTTTCGTTCTCCTAGGTTGATGCATTCGTTTGCAGTTACAGTTTGAATTTCTAGGTTTCACTCTGTTTTCTCCTATATTGACAGATGCAGCTAGAACTCTAAATCAAACACGGTTTGTGCTAGCTTCTTGAAACTTGACACAATAAAGTAGTTCTACGTTCTATCTCTAAGGTTTGTTTCCTCTTGATGTAGCCTAATGTAGGGACTGGCGAATAACACTTATATTGAAAGGGGTTGCCAAACTTTCAAAAAACTAGAGTCTCCTGAAATCTCAACATATATTTTTTCATCCAATCTTCATGGTACATTCAAGTAATGATCAGTACACCATTCCCACTTGGATGCCCAAGTTTTGTTCTTCTAGGTTGAAGCATTCGTTTGCAGGAACAGTTTGAATTTTTAGGTTTCACTCTGTTTTCTCCTATATTGACAGATGCAGTTAGAACTTTAAATCAAACACGTTTTGTGCTAGCTACTTGAAACATGACACAATAAAGTAGTTCTACGTTCTATCCCTAAGGTTTGTTTCCTCTTGATGTAGCCTTAAGCAGAGACTGGCGAATAACACATTCAATGAAAGGCGTTGTTAGGCTGCCAAAAAACTACAGTCTCCTGAAATCTCATCATATATTTTTTCTTCCGACCTTCATGATACTTTCAAGTAATGAGCAGTGCACAAATCAAACTTGGATGCCCAAGTTTCGTTCTCCTAGGTTGAAGCATTCGTTTGCAGGAACAGTTTGAATTTTTAGGTTTCACTCTGTTTTGTCCTATATTGACAGATGCAGTTCGAACTCTAAATCAAACACGGTTTGTGCTAGCTTCTTGAAACTTGACAAAATACTGTAGTTCTACGTTCTATCTCTAAGGTTTGTTTCCTCTTGATGTATCCTAATGCACGGACTGGCGAATAACACTTTTATTGAAAGGGGTTGCCAAACTTCCCAAAACTAGAGTCTTCTGAAATCTCAACATATATTTTTTTATCCAATCTTCATGATACTTTCGACTAATGATCAGTACACCAATCCCACTTGGATGCTCAAGTTTCCTTCTCCTACGTTGAAGCATTCGTTTGCAGGAACAGTTTGAATTTTTAGGTTTCACTCTGTTTTCTCCTATATTGACAAATGTAGTTCAAACTCTAAATCATACACGGTTTGGGCTAGCTTCTTGAAACTTGACACAATAAAGTAGTTCTACATTCTATCCCTAAGGTTTGTTTCCTCTTGATGTAGCCTTCAGCACAGACTGGCGAATAACACTTTCAATGAAAGGCGTTGTTAGGCTGCCAAAAAACTAGAGTCTCCTGAAATCTCAACACATATTTTTTTCCGACCTTAATGATACTTTCAAGTAATGAGCAGTACACCAATCAAACTTGGATGCCCAAGTTTCGTTCTCCTAGGTTGATGCATTCGTTTGCAGTTACAGTTTGAATTTCTAGGTTTCACTCTGTTTTCTCCTATATTGACAGATGCAGCTAGAACTCTAAATCAAACACGGTTTGTGCTAGCTTCTTGAAACTTGACACAATAAAGTAGTTCTACGTTCTATCTCTAAGGTTTGTTTCCTCTTGATGTAGCCTAATGTAGGGACTGGCGAATAACACTTATATTGAAAGGGGTTGCCAAACTTTCAAAAAACTAGAGTCTCCTGAAATCTCAACATATATTTTTTCATCCAATCTTCATGATACATTCAAGTAATGATCAGTACACCATTCCCACTTGGATGCCCAAGTTTTGTTCTTCTAGGTTGAAGCATTCGTTTGCAGGAACAGTTTGAATTTTTAGGTTTCACTCTGTTTTCTCCTATATTGACAGATGCAGTTAGAACTTTAAATCAAACACGGTTTGTGCTAGCTACTTGAAACATGACACAATAAAGTAGTTCTACGTTCTATCCCTAAGGTTTGTTTCCTCTTGATGTAGCCTTAAGCAGAGACTGGCGAATAACACATTCAATGAAAGGCGTTGTTAGGCTGCCTAAAAACTACAGTCTCCTGAAATCTCATCATATATTTTTTCTTCCGACCTTCATGATACTTTCAAGTAATGAGCAGTGCACCAATCAAACTTGGATGCCCAAGTTTCGTTCTCCTAGGTTGAAGCATTCGTTTGCAGGAACAGTTTGAATTTTTAGGTTTCACTCTGTTTTGTCCTATATTGACAGATGCAGTTCGAACTCTAAATCAAACACGGTTTGTGCTAGCTTCTTGAAACTTGACAAAATACTGTAGTTCTACGTTCTATCTCTAAGGTTTGTTTCCTCTTGATGTATCCTAATGCACGGACTGGCGAATAACACTTTTATTGAAAGGGGTTGCCAAACTTCCCAAAACTAGAGTCTTCTGAAATCACAACATATATTTTTTTATCCAATCTTCATGATACTTTCGAGTAATGATCAGTACACCAATCCCACTTGGATGCTCAAGTTTCATTCTCCTACATTGAAGCATTCGTTTGCAGTAACAGTTTTAATTTTTAGGTTTCACTGTTTTCTTCTACATTGACAAATGTAGTTCAAACTCTAAATCATACACGGTTTGGGCTAGCTTCTTGAAACTTGACACAATAAAGGAGTTCTACATTCTATCCCTAAGGTTTGTTTCCGCTTGATGTAGCCTTCAGCACAGACTGGCGAATAACACTTTCAATGAAAGGCGTTGTTAGGCTGCCAAAAAACTAGAGTCTCCTGAAATCTCAACACATATTTTTTTCCGACCTTAATGATACTTTCAAGTAATGAGCAGTACACCAATCAAACTTGGATGCCCAAGTTTCGTTCTCCTAGGTTGATGCATTCGTTTGCAGTTACAGTTTGAATTTCTAGGTTTCACTCTGTTTTCTCCTATATTGACAGATGCAGCTAGAACTCTAAATCAAACACGGTTTGTGCTAGCTTCTTGAAACTTGACACAATAAAGTAGTTCTACGTTCTATCTCTAAGGTTTGTTTCCTCTTGATGTAGCCTAATGCAGGGACTTTCGAATAACACTTATATTGAAAGGGGTTGCCAAACTTTCAAAAAACTAGAGTCTCCTGAAATCTCAACATATATTTTTTCATCCAATCTTCATGATACTTTCAAGTAATGATCAGTACACCATTCCCACTTGGATGCCCAAGTTTTGTTCTTCTAGGTTGAAGCATTCGTTTGCAGGAACAGTTTGAATTTTTAGGTTTCACTCTGTTTTCTCCTATATTGACAGATGCAGTTAGAACTTTAAATCAAACACGGTTTGTGCTGGCTACTTGAAACATGACACAATAAAGTAGTTCTACGTTCTATCCCTAAGGTTTGTTTCCTCTTGATGTAGCCTTAAGCAGAGACTGGCGAATAACACATTCAATGAAAGGCGTTGTTAGGCTGCCAAAAAACTACAGTCTCCTGAAATCTCATCATATATTTTTTCTTCCGACTTTCATGATACTTTCAAGTAATTAGCAGTGCACCAATCAAACTTGGATGCCCAAGTTTCGTTCTCCTAGGTTGAAACATTCGTTTGCAGGAACAGTTTGAATTTTTAGGTTTCACTCTGTTTTGTCCTATATTGACAGATGCAGTTCGAACTCTAAATCAAACACGGTTTGTGCTAGCTTCTTGAAACTTGACAAAATACTGTAGTTCTACGTTCTATCTCTAAGGTTTGTTTCCTCTTGATGTAGCCTAATGCAGGGACTGGCGAATAACACTTTTATTGAAAGGGGTTGCCAAACTTCCCAAAACTAGAGTCTTCTGAAATCTCAACATATATTTTTGCATCCAATCTTCATGATACTTTCGAGTAATGATCAGTACACCAATCCCACTTGGATGCTCAAGTTTCCTTCTCCTACGTTGAAGCATTCGTTTGCAGGAACAGTTTGAATTTTTAGGTTTCACTCTGTTTTCTCCTATATTGACAAATGTAGTTCAAACTCTAAATCATACACGGTTTGGGCTAGCTTCTTGAAACTTGACACAATAAAGTAGTTCTACATTCTATCCCTAAGGTTTGTTTCCTCTTGATGTAGCCTTCAGCACAGACTGGCGAATAACACTTTCAATGAAAGGCGTTGTTAGGCTGCCAAAAAACTAGAGTCTCCTGAATTCTCAACACATATTTTTTTCCGACCTTAATGATACTTTCAAGTAATGAGCAGTACACCAATCAAACTTGGATGCCCAAGTTTCGTTCTCCTAGGTTGATGCATTCGTTTGCAGTTACAGTTTGAATTTCTAGGTTTCACTCTGTTTTCTCCTATATTGACAGATGCAGCTAGAACTCTAAATCAAACACGGTTTGTGCTAGCTTCTTGAAACTTGAAACAATAAAGTAGTTCTACGTTCTATCTCTAAGGTTTGTTTCCTCTTGATGTAGCCTAATGCAGGGACTGGCGAATAACACTTATATTGAAAGGGGTTGCCAAACTTTCAAAAAACTAGAGTCTCCTGAAATCTCAACATATATTTTTTCATCCAATCTTCATGATACATTCAAGTAATGATCAGTACACCATTCCCACTTGGATGCCCAAGTTTTGTTCTTCTAGGTTGAAGCATTCGTTTGCAGGAACAGTTTGAATTTTTAGGTTTCACTCTGTTTTCTCCTATATTGACAGATGCAGTTAGAACTTTAAATCAAACACGGTTTGTGCTAGCTACTTGAAACATGACACAATAAAGTAGTTCTACGTTCTATCCCTAAGGTTTTGTTTCCTCTTGATGTAGCCTTAAGCAGAGACTGGCGAATAACACATTCAATGAAAGGCGTTGTTAGGCTGCCAAAAAACTACAGTCTCCTGAAATCTCATCATATATTTTTTCTTCCGACCTTCATGATACTTTCAAGTAATGAGCAGTGCACCAATCAAACTTGGATGCCCAAGTTTCGTTCTCCTAGGTTGAAGCATTCGTTTGCAGGAACAGTTTGAATTTTTAGGTTTCACTCTGTTTTGTCCTATATTGACAGATGCAGTTCGAACTCTAAATCAAACACGGTTTGTGCTAGCTTCTTGAAACTTGACAAAATACTGTAGTTCTACGTTCTATCTCTAAGGTTTGTTTCCTCTTGATGTAGCCTAATGCAGGGACTGGCGAATAACACTTTTATTGAAAGGGGTTGCCAAACTTCCCAAAACTAGAGTCTTCTGAAATCTCAACATATATTTTTGCATCCAATCTTCATGATACTTTCGAGTAATGATCAGTACACCAATCCCACTTGGATGCTCAAGTTTCCTTCTCCTAGGTTGAAGCATTCGTTTGCAGTAACAGTTTGAATTTTTAGGTTTCATTCTGCTTTCTCCTATATTGATAAATGTAGTTCAAACTCTAAATCATACACGGTTTGGGCTAGCTTCTTGAAACTTGACACAATAAAGTAGTTCTACATTCTATCCCTAAGGTTTGTTTCCTCTTGATGTAGCCTTCAGCACAGACTGGCGAATAACACTTTCAATGAAAGGCGTTGTTAGGCTGCCAAAAAACTAGAGTCTCCTGAAATCTCAACACATATTTTTTTCCGACCTTAATGATACTTTCAAGTAATGAGCAGTACACCAATCAAACTTGGATGCCCAAGTTTCGTTCTCCTAGGTTGATGCATTCGTTTGCAGTTACAGTTTGAATTTCTAGGTTTCACTCTGTTTTCTCCTATATTGACAGATGCAGCTAGAACTCTAAATCAAACACGGTTTGTGCTAGCTTCTTGAAACTTGAAACAATAAAGTAGTTCTACGTTCTATCTCTAAGGTTTGTTTCCTCTTGATGTAGCCTAATGCAGGGACTTTCGAATAACACTTATATTGAAAGGGGTTGCCAAACTTTCAAAAAACTAGAGTCTCCTGAAATCTCAACATATATTTTTTCATCCAATCTTCATGATACTTTCAAGTAATGATCAGTACACCATTCCCACTTGGATGCCCAAGTTTTGTTCTTCTAGGTTGAAGCATTCGTTTGCAGGAACAGTTTGAATTTTTAGGTTTCACTCTGTTTTCTCCTATATTGACAGATGCAGTTAGAACTTTAAATCAAACACGGTTTGTGCTGGCTACTTGAAACATGACACAATAAAGTAGTTCTACGTTCTATCCCTAAGGTTTGTTTCCTCTTGATGTAGCCTTAAGCAGAGACTGGCGAATAACACATTCAATGAAAGGCGTTGTTAGGCTGCCAAAAAACTACAGTCTCCTGAAATCTCATCATATATTTTTTCTTCCGACTTTCATGATACTTTCAAGTAATTAGCAGTGCACCAATCAAACTTGGATGCCCAAGTTTCGTTCTCCTAGGTTGAAGCATTCGTTTGCAGGAACAGTTTGAATTTTTAGGTTTCACTCTGTTTTGTCCTATATTGACAGATGCAGTTCGAACTCTAAATCAAACACGGTTTGTGCTAGCTTCTTGAAACTTGACAAAATACTGTAGTTCTACGTTCTATCTCTAAGGTTTGTTTCCTCTTGATGTAGCCTAATGCAGGGACTGGCGAATAACACTTTTATTGAAAGGGGTTGCCAAACTTCCAAAAACTAGAGTCTTCTGAAATCTCAACATATATTTTTGCATCCAATCTTCATGATACTTTCGAGTAATGATCAGTACACCAATCCCACTTGGATGCTCAAGTTTCCTTCTCCTACGTTGAAGCATTCGTTTGCAGGAACAGTTTGAATTTTTAGGTTTCACTCTGTTTTCTCCTATATTGACAAATGTAGTTCAAACTCTAAATCATACACGGTTTGGGCTAGCTTCTTGAAACTTGACACAATAAAGTAGTTCTACATTCTATCCCTAAGGTTTGTTTCCTCTTGATGTAGCCTTCAGCACAGACTGGCGAATAACACTTTCAATGAAAGGCGTTGTTAGGCTGCCAAAAAACTAGAGTCTCCTGAATTCTCAACACATATTTTTTTCCGACCTTAATGATACTTTCAAGTAATGAGCAGTACACCAATCAAACTTGGATGCCCAAGTTTCGTTCTCCTAGGTTGATGCATTCGTCTGCAGTTACAGTTTGAATTTCTAGGTTTCACTCTGTTTTCTCCTATATTGACAGATGCAGCTAGAACTCTAAATCAAACACGGTTTGTGCTAGCTTCTTGAAACTTGAAACAATAAAGTAGTTCTACGTTCTATCTCTAAGGTTTGTTTCCTCTTGATGTAGCCTAATGCAGGGACTGGCGAATAACACTTATATTGAAAGGGGTTGCCAAACTTTCAAAAAACTAGAGTCTCCTGAAATCTCAACATATATTTTTTCATCCAATCTTCATGATACATTCAAGTAATGATCAGTACACCATTCCCACTTGGATGCCCAAGTTTTGTTCTTCTAGGTTGAAGCATTCGTTTGCAGGAACAGTTTGAATTTTTAGGTTTCACTCTGTTTTCTCCTATATTGACAGATGCAGTTAGAACTTTAAATCAAACACGGTTTGTGCTGGCTACTTGAAACATGACACAATAAAGTAGTTCTACGTTCTATCCCTAAGGTTTGTTTCCTCTTGATGTAGCCTTAAGCAGAGACTGGCGAATAACACATTCAATGAAAGGCGTTGTTAGGCTGCCAAAAAACTACAGTCTCCTGAAATCTCATCATATATTTTTTCTTCCGACCTTCATGATACTTTCAAGTAATGAGCAGTGCACCAATCAAACTTGGATGCCCAAGTTTCGTTCTCCTAGGTTGAAGCATTCGTTTGCAGGAACAGTTTGAATTTTTAGGTTTCACTCTGTTTTGTCCTATATTGACAGATGCAGTTCGAACTCTAAATCAAACACGGTTTGTGCTAGCTTCTTGAAACTTGACAAAATACTGTAGTTCTACGTTCTATCTCTAAGGTTTGTTTCCTCTTGATGTAGCCTAATGCAGGGACTGGCGAATAACACTTTTATTGAAAGGGGTTGCCAAACTTCCCAAAACTAGAGTCTTCTGAAATCTCAACATATATTTTTGCATCCAATCTTCATGATACTTTCGAGTAATGATCAGTACACCAATCCCACTTGGATGCTCAAGTTTCCTTCTCCTACGTTGAAGCATTCGTTTGCAGTAACAGTTTGAATTTTTAGGTTTCATTCTGCTTTCTCCTATATTGATAAATGTAGTTCAAACTCTAAATCATACACGGTTTGGGCTAGCTTCTTGAAACTTGACACAATAAAGTAGTTCTACATTCTATCCCTAAGGTTTGTTTCCTCTTGATGTAGCCTTCAGCACAGACTGGCGAATAACACTTTCAATGAAAGGCGTTGTTAGGCTGCCAAAAAACTAGAGTCTCCTGAAATCTCAACACATATTTTTTTCCGACCTTAATGATACTTTCAAGTAATGAGCAGTACACCAATCAAACTTGGATGCCCAAGTTTCGTTCTCCTAGGTTGATGCATTCGTTTGCAGTTACAGTTTGAATTTCTAGGTTTCACTCTGTTTTCTCCTATATTGACAGATGCAGCTAGAACTCTAAATCAAACACGGTTTGTGCTAGCTTCTTGAAACTTGAAACAATAAAGTAGTTCTACGTTCTATCTCTAAGGTTTGTTTCCTCTTGATGTAGCCTAATGCAGGGACTGGCGAATAACACTTATATTGAAAGGGGTTGCCAAACTTTCAAAAAACTAGAGTCTCCTGAAATCTCAACATATATTTTTTCATCCAATCTTCATGATACATTCAAGTAATGATCAGTACACCATTCCCACTTGGATGCCCAAGTTTTGTTCTTCTAGGTTGAAGCATTCGTTTGCAGGAACAGTTTGAATTTTTAGGTTTCACTCTGTTTTCTCCTATATTGACAGATGCAGTTAGAACTTTAAATCAAACACGGTTTGTGCTAGCTACTTGAAACATGACACAATAAAGTAGTTCTACGTTCTATCCCTAAGGTTTGTTTCCTCTTGATGTAGCCTTAAGCAGAGACTGGCGAATAACACATTCAATGAAAGGCGTTGTTAGGCTGCCAAAAAACTACAGTCTCCTGAAATCTCATCATATATTTTTTCTTCCGACCTTCATGATACTTTCAAGTAATGAGCAGTGCACCAATCAAACTTGGATGCCCAAGTTTCGTTCTCCTAGGTTGAAGCATTCGTTTGCAGGAACAGTTTGAATTTTTAGGTTTCACTCTGTTTTGTCCTATATTGACAGATGCAGTTCGAACTCTAAATCAAACACGGTTTGTGCTAGCTTCTTGAAACTTGACAAAATACTGTAGTTCTACGTTCTATCTCTAAGGTTTGTTTCCTCTTGATGTAGCCTAATGCAGGGACTGGCGAATAACACTTTTATTGAAAGGGGTTGCCAAACTTCCCAAAACTAGAGTCTTCTGAAATCTCAACATATATTTTTGCATCCAATCTTCATGATACTTTCGAGTAATGATCAGTACACCAATCCCACTTGGATGCTCAAGTTTCCTTCTCCTACGTTGAAGCATTCGTTTGCAGTAACAGTTTGATTTTTTAGGTTTCATTCTGCTTTCTCCTATATTGACAAATGTAGTTCAAACTCTAAATCATACACGGTTTGGGCTAGCTTCTTGAAACTTGACACAATAAAGTAGTTCTACATTCTATCCCTAAGGTTTGTTTCCTCTTGATGTAGCCTTCAGCACAGACTGGCGAATAACACTTTCAATGAAAGGCGTTGTTAGGCTGCCAAAAAACTAGAGTCTCCTGAAATCTCAACACATATTTTTTTCCGACCTTAATGATACTTTCAAGTAATGAGCAGTACACCAATCAAACTTGGATGCCCAAGTTTCGTTCCCCTAGGTTGATGCATTCGTTTGCAGTTACAGTTTGAATTTCTAGGTTTCACTCTGTTTTCTCCTATATTGACAGATGCAGCTAGAACTCTAAATCAAACACGGTTTGTGCTAGCTTCTTGAAACTTGACACAATAAAGTAGTTCTACGTTCTATCTCTAAGGTTTGTTTCCTCTTGATGTAGCCTAATGCAGGGACTGGCGAATAACACTCATATTGAAAGGGGTTGCCAAACTTTCAAAAAACTAGAGTCTCCTGAAATCTCAACATATATTTTTTCATCCAATCTTCATGATACATTCAAGTAATGATCAGTACACCATTCCCACTTGGATGCCCAAGTTTTGTTCTTCTAGGTTGAAGCATTCGTTTGCAGGAACAGTTTGAATTTTTAGGTTTCACTCTGTTTTCTCCTATATTGACAGATGCAGTTAGAACTTTAAATCAAACACGGTTTGTGCTAGCTACTTGAAACATGACACAATAAAGTAGTTCTACATTCTATTACTAAGGTTTGTTTCCTCTTGATGTACCCTTAAGCAGAGACTGGCGAATAACACATTCAATGAAAGGCGTTGTTAGGCTGCCAAAAAACTACAGTCTCCTGAAATCTCACCATATATTTTTTCTTCCGACCTTCATGATACTTTCAAGTAATGAGCAGTGCACCAATCAAACTTGGATGCCCAAGTTTCGTTCTCCTAGGTTGAAGCATTCGTTTGCAGGAACAGTTTGAATTTTAGGTTTCACTCTGTTTTGTCCTATATTGACAGATGCAGTTCGAACTCTAAATCAAACACGGTTTGTGCTAGCTTCTTGAAACTTGACAAAATACTGTAGTTCTACGTTCTATCTCTAAGGTTTGTTTCCTCTTGATGTAGCCTAATGCAGTTACTGGGGAATAACACTTTTATTGAAAGGGGTTGCCAAACTTCCAAAAACTAGAGTCTTCTGAAATCTCAACATATATTTTTGCATCCAATCTTCATGATACTTTCAAGTAATGATCAGTACACCAATCCCACTTGGATGCTCAAGTTTCATTCTCCTACGTTGAAGCATTCGTTTGCAGTAACAGTTTGAATTTTTAGGTTTCACTGTTTTCTTCTATATTGACAAATGTAGTTCAAACTCTAAATCATACACGGTTTGGGCTAGCTTCTTGAAACTTGACACAATAAAGTAGTTCTACATTCTATCCCTAAGGTTTGTTTCCTCTTGATGTAGCCTTCAGCACAGACTGGCGAATAACACTTTCAATGAAAGGCGTTGTTAGGCTGCCAAAAAACTAGAGTCTCCTGAAATCTCAACACATATTTTTTTCCGACCTTAATGATACTTTCAAGTAATGAGCAGTACACCAATCAAACTTGGATGCCCAAGTTTCGTTCTCCTAGGTTGATGCATTCGTTTGCAGTAACAGTTTGAATTTCTAGGTTTCACTCTGTTTTCTCCTATATTGACAGATGCAGCTAGAACTCTAAATCAAACACGGTTTGTGCTAGCTTCTTGAAACTTGACACAATAAAGTAGTTCTACGTTCTATCTCTAAGGTTTGTTTCCTCTTGATGTAGCCTAATGCAGGGACTGGCGAATAACACTTATATTGAAAGGGGTTGCCAAACTTTCAAAAAACTAGAGTCTCCTGAAATCTCAACATATATTTTTTCATCCAATCTTCATGATACATTCAAGTAATGATCAGTACACCATTCCCACTTGGATGCCCAAGTTTTGTTCTTCTAGGTTGAAGCATTCGTTTGCAGGAACAGTTTGAATTTTTAGGTTTCACTCTGTTTTCTCCTATATTGACAGATGCAGTTAGAACTTTAAATCAAACACGGTTTGTGCTGGCTACTTGAAACATGACACAATAAAGTAGTTCTACGTTATATCCCTAAGGTTTGTTTCCTCTTGATGTAGCCTTAAGCAGAGACTGGCGAATAACACATTCAATGAAAGGCGTTGTTAGGCTGCCAAAAAACTACAGTCTCCTGAAATCTCATCATATATTTTTTCTTCCGACCTTCATGATACTTTCAAGTAATGAGCAGTGCACCAATCAAACTTGGATGCCCAAGTTTCGTTCTCCTAGGTTGAAGCATTCGTTTGCAGGAACAGTTTGAATTTTTAGGTTTCACTCTGTTTTGTCCTATATTGACAGATGCAGTTCGAACTCTAAATCAAACACGGTTTGTGCTAGCTTCTTGAAACTTGACAAAATACTGTAGTTCTACATTCTATCCCTAAGGTTTGTTTCCTCTTGATGTAGCCTTCAGCACAGACTGGCGAATAACACTTTCAATGAAAGGCGTTGTTAGGCTGCCAAAAAACTAGAGTCTCCTGAAATCTCAACACATATTTTTTTCCGACCTTAATGATACTTTCAAGTAATGAGCAGTACACCAATCAAACTTGGATGCCCAAGTTTCGTTCTCCTAGGTTGATGCATTCGTTTGCAGTTACAGTTTGAATTTCTAGGTTTCACTCTGTTTTCTCCTATATTGACAGATGCAGCTAGAACTCTAAATCAAACACGGTTTGTGCTAGCTTCTTGAAACTTGAAACAATAAAGTAGTTCTACGTTCTATCTCTAAGGTTTGTTTCCTCTTGATGTAGCCTAATGCAGGGACTTTCGAATAACACTTATATTGAAAGGGGTTGCCAAACTTTCAAAAAACTAGAGTCTCCTGAAATCTCAACATATATTTTTTCATCCAATCTTCATGATACTTTCAAGTAATGATCAGTACACCATTCCCACTTGGATGCCCAAGTTTTGTTCTTCTAGGTTGAAGCATTCGTTTGCAGGAACAGTTTGAATTTTTAGGTTTCACTCTGTTTTCTCCTATATTGACAGATGCAGTTAGAACTTTAAATCAAACACGGTTTGTGCTGGCTACTTGAAACATGACACAATAAAGTAGTTCTACGTTCTATCCCTAAGGTTTGTTTCCTCTTGATGTAGCCTTAAGCAGAGACTGGCGAATAACACATTCAATGAAAGGCGTTGTTAGGCTGCCAAAAAACTACAGTCTCCTGAAATCTCATCATATATTTTTTCTTCCGACTTTCATGATACTTTCAAGTAATTAGCAGTGCACCAATCAAACTTGGATGCCCAAGTTTCGTTCTCCTAGGTTGAAGCATTCGTTTGCAGGAACAGTTTGAATTTTTAGGTTTCACTCTGTTTTGTCCTATATTGACAGATGCAGTTCGAACTCTAAATCAAACACGGTTTGTGCTAGCTTCTTGAAACTTGACAAAATACTGTAGTTCTACGTTCTATCTCTAAGGTTTGTTTCCTCTTGATGTAGCCTAATGCAGGGACTGGCGAATAACACTTTTATTGAAAGGGGTTGCCAAACTTCCCAAAACTAGAGTCTTCTGAAATCTCAACATATATTTTTGCATCCAATCTTCATGATACTTTCGAGTAATGATCAGTACACCAATCCCACTTGGATGCTCAAGTTTCCTTCTCCTACGTTGAAGCATTCGTTTGCAGGAACAGTTTGAATTTTTAGGTTTCACTCTGTTTTCTCCTATATTGACAAATGTAGTTCAAACTCTAAATCATACACGGTTTGGGCTAGCTTCTTGAAACTTGACACAATAAAGTAGTTCTACATTCTATCCCTAAGGTTTGTTTCCTCTTGATGTAGCCTTCAGCACAGACTGGCGAATAACACTTTCAATGAAAGGCGTTGTTAGGCTGCCAAAAAACTAGAGTCTCCTGAATTCTCAACACATATTTTTTTCCGACCTTAATGATACTTTCAAGTAATGAGCAGTACACCAATCAAACTTGGATGCCCAAGTTTCGTTCTCCTAGGTTGATGCATTCGTTTGCAGTTACAGTTTGAATTTCTAGGTTTCACTCTGTTTTCTCCTATATTGACAGATGCAGCTAGAACTCTAAATCAAACACGGTTTGTGCTAGCTTCTTGAAACTTGAAACAATAAAGTAGTTCTACGTTCTATCTCTAAGGTTTGTTTCCTCTTGATGTAGCCTAATGCAGGGACTGGCGAATAACACTTATATTGAAAGGGGTTGCCAAACTTTCAAAAAACTAGAGTCTCCTGAAATCTCAACATATATTTTTTCATCCAATCTTCATGATACATTCAAGTAATGATCAGTACACCATTCCCACTTGGATGCCCAAGTTTTGTTCTTCTAGGTTGAAGCATTCGTTTGCAGGAACAGTTTGAATTTTTAGGTTTCACTCTGTTTTCTCCTATATTGACAGATGCAGTTAGAACTTTAAATCAAACACGGTTTGTGCTAGCTACTTGAAACATGACACAATAAAGTAGTTCTACGTTCTATCCCTAAGGTTTGTTTCCTCTTGATGTAGCCTTAAGCAGAGACTGGCGAATAACACATTCAATGAAAGGCGTTGTTAGGCTGCCAAAAAACTACAGTCTCCTGAAATCTCATCATATATTTTTTCTTCCGACCTTCATGATACTTTCAAGTAATGAGCAGTACACCAATCAAACTTGGATGCCCAAGTTTCGTTCTCCTAGGTTGAAGCATTCGTTTGCAGGAACAGTTTGAATTTTTAGGTTTCACTCTGTTTTGTCCTATATTGACAGATGCAGTTCGAACTCTAAATCAAACACGGTTTGTGCTAGCTTCTTGAAACTTGACAAAATACTGTAGTTCTACGTTCTATCTCTAAGGTTTGTTTCCTCTTGATGTAGCCTAATGCAGGGACTGGCGAATAACACTTTTATTGAAAGGGGTTGCCAAACTTCCCAAAACTAGAGTCTTCTGAAATCTCAACATATATTTTTGCATCCAATCTTCATGATACTTTCGAGTAATGATCAGTACACCAATCCCACTTGGATGCTCAAGTTTCCTTCTCCTACGTTGAAGCATTCGTTTGCAGTAACAGTTTGATTTTTTAGGTTTCATTCTGCTTTCTCCTATATTGACAAATGTAGTTCAAACTCTAAATCATACACGGTTTGGGCTAGCTTCTTGAAACTTGACACAATAAAGTAGTTCTACATTCTATCCCTAAGGTTTGTTTCCTCTTGATGTAGCCTTCAGCACAGACTGGCGAATAACACTTTCAATGAAAGGCGTTGTTAGGCTGCCAAAAAACTAGAGTCTCCTGAAATCTCAACACATATTTTTTTCCGACCTTAATGATACTTTCAAGTAATGAGCAGTACACCAATCAAACTTGGATGCCCAAGTTTCGTTCCCCTAGGTTGATGCATTCGTTTGCAGTTACAGTTTGAATTTCTAGGTTTCACTCTGTTTTCTCCTATATTGACAGATGCAGCTAGAACTCTAAATCAAACACGGTTTGTGCTAGCTTCTTGAAACTTGACACAATAAAGTAGTTCTACGTTCTATCTCTAAGGTTTGTTTCCTCTTGATGTAGCCTAATGCAGGGACTGGCGAATAACACTCATATTGAAAGGGGTTGCCAAACTTTCAAAAAACTAGAGTCTCCTGAAATCTCAACATATATTTTTTCATCCAATCTTCATGATACATTCAAGTAATGATCAGTACACCATTCCCACTTGGATGCCCAAGTTTTGTTCTTCTAGGTTGAAGCATTCGTTTGCAGGAACAGTTTGAATTTTTAGGTTTCACTCTGTTTTCTCCTATATTGACAGATGCAGTTAGAACTTTAAATCAAACACGGTTTGTGCTAGCTACTTGAAACATGACACAATAAAGTAGTTCTACATTCTATTACTAAGGTTTGTTTCCTCTTGATGTACCCTTAAGCAGAGACTGGCGAATAACACATTCAATGAAAGGCGTTGTTAGGCTGCCAAAAAACTACAGTCTCCTGAAATCTCACCATATATTTTTTCTTCCGACCTTCATGATACTTTCAAGTAATGAGCAGTGCACCAATCAAACTTGGATGCCCAAGTTTCGTTCTCCTAGGTTGAAGCATTCGTTTGCAGGAACAGTTTGAATTTTTAGGTTTCACTCTGTTTTGTCCTATATTGACAGATGCAGTTCGAACTCTAAATCAAACACGGTTTGTGCTAGCTTCTTGAAACTTGACAAAATACTGTAGTTCTACGTTCTATCTCTAAGGTTTGTTTCCTCTTGATGTAGCCTAATGCAGTTACTGGGGAATAACACTTTTATTGAAAGGGGTTGCCAAACTTCCAAAAACTAGAGTCTTCTGAAATCTCAACATATATTTTTGCATCCAATCTTCATGATACTTTCAAGTAATGATCAGTACACCAATCCCACTTGGATGCTCAAGTTTCATTCTCCTACGTTGAAGCATTCGTTTGCAGTAACAGTTTGAATTTTTAGGTTTCACTGTTTTCTTCTATATTGACAAATGTAGTTCAAACTCTAAATCATACACGGTTTGGGCTAGCTTCTTGAAACTTGACACAATAAAGTAGTTCTACATTCTATCCCTAAGGTTTGTTTCCTCTTGATGTAGCCTTCAGCACAGACTGGCGAATAACACTTTCAATGAAAGGCGTTGTTAGGCTGCCAAAAAACTAGAGTCTCCTGAAATCTCAACACATATTTTTTTCCGACCTTAATGATACTTTCAAGTAATGAGCAGTACACCAATCAAACTTGGATGCCCAAGTTTCGTTCTCCTAGGTTGATGCATTCGTTTGCAGTTACAGTTTGAATTTCTAGGTTTCACTCTGTTTTCTCCTATATTGACAGATGCAGCTAGAACTCTAAATCAAACACGGTTTGTGCTAGCTTCTTGAAACTTGAAACAATAAAGTAGTTCTACGTTCTATCTCTAAGGTTTGTTTCCTCTTGATGTAGCCTAATGCAGGGACTGGCGAATAACACTTATATTGAAAGGGGTTGCCAAACTTTCAAAAAACTAGAGTCTCCTGAAATCTCAACATATATTTTTTCATCCAATCTTCATGATACATTCAAGTAATGATCAGTACACCATTCCCACTTGGATGCCCAAGTTTTGTTCTTCTAGGTTGAAGCATTCGTTTGCAGGAACAGTTTGAATTTTTAGGTTTCACTCTGTTTTCTCCTATATTGACAGATGCAGTTAGAACTTTAAATCAAACACGGTTTGTGCTAGCTACTTGAACCATGACACAATAAAGTAGTTCTACGTTCTATCCCTAAGGTTTGTTTCCTCTTGATGTAGCCTTAAGCAGAGACTGGCGAATAACACATTCAATGAAAGGCGTTGTTAGGCTGCCAAAAAACTACAGTCTCCTGAAATCTCATCATATATTTTTTCTTCCGACCTTCATGATACTTTCAAGTAATGAGCAGTGCACCAATCAAACTTGGATGCCCAAGTTTCGTTCTCCTAGGTTGAAGCATTCGTTTGCAGGAACAGTTTGAATTTTTAGGTTTCACTCTGTTTTGTCCTATATTGACAGATGCAGTTCGAACTCTAAATCAAACACGGTTTGTGCTAGCTTCTTGAAACTTGACAAAATACTGTAGTTCTACGTTCTATCTCTAAGGTTTGTTTCCTCTTGATGTAGCCTAATGCAGGGACTGGCGAATAACACTTTTATTGAAAGGGGTTGCCAAACTTCCCAAAACTAGAGTCTTCTGAAATCTCAACATATATTTTTGCATCCAATCTTCATGATACTTTCGAGTAATGATCAGTACACCAATCCCACTTGGATGCTCAAGTTTCCTTCTCCTACGTTGAAGCATTCGTTTGCAGTAACAGTTTGAATTTTTAGGTTTCATTCTGCTTTCTCCTATATTGACAAATGTAGTTCAAACTCTAAATCATACACGGTTTGGGCTAGCTTCTTGAAACTTGACACAATAAAGTAGTTCTACATTCTATCCCTAAGGTTTGTTTCCTCTTGATGTAGCCTTCAGCACAGACTGGCGAATAACACTTTCAATGAAAGGCGTTGTTAGGCTGCCAAAAAACTAGAGTCTCCTGAAATCTCAACACATATTTTTTTCCGACCTTAATGATACTTTCAAGTAATGAGCAGTACACCAATCAAACTTGGATGCCCAAGTTTCGTTCTCCTAGGTTGATGCATTCGTTTGCAGATACAGTTTGAATTTCTAGGTTTCAATCTGTTTTCTCCTATATTGACAGATGCAGCTAGAACTCTAAATCAAACACGGTTTGTGCTAGCTTCTTGAAACTTGAAACAATAAAGTAGTTCTACGTTCTATCTCTAAGGTTTGTTTCCTCTTGATGTAGCCTAATGCAGGGACTGGCGAATAACACTTATATTGAAAGGGGTTGCCAAACTTTCAAAAAACTAGAGTCTCCTGAAATCTCAACATATATTTTTTCATCCAATCTTCATGATACATTCAAGTAATGATCAGTACACCATTCCCACTTGGATGCCCAAGTTTTGTTCTTCTAGGTTGAAGCATTCGTTTGCAGGAACAGTTTGAATTTTTAGGTTTCACTCTGTTTTCTCCTATATTGACAGATGCAGTTAGAACTTTAAATCAAACACGGTTTGTGCTAGCTACTTGAAACATGACACAATAAAGTAGTTCTACGTTCTATCCCTAAGGTTTGATTCCTCCTGATGTACCCTTAAGCAGAGACTGGCGAATAACACATTCAATGAAAGGCGTTGTTAGGCTGCCAAAAAACTACAGTCTCCTGAAATCTCATCATATATTTTTTCTTCCGACCTTCATGATGCTTTCAAGTAATGAGCAGTGCACCAATCAAACTTGGATGCCCAAGTTTCGTTCTCCTAGGTTGAAGCATTCGTTTGCAGGAACAGTTTGAATTTTTAGGTTTCACTCTGTTTTGTCCTATATTGACAGATGCAGTTCGAACTCTAAATCAAACACGGTTTGTGCTAGCTTCTTGAAACTTGACAAAATACTGTAGTTCTACGTTCTATCTCTAAGGTTTGTTTCCTCTTGATGTAGCCTAATGCAGGGACTGGCGAATAACACTTTTATTGAAAGGGGTTGCCAAACTTCCCAAAACTAGAGTCTTCTGAAATCTCAACATATATTTTTGCATCCAATCTTCATGATACTTTCGAGTAATGATCAGTACACCAATCCCACTTGGATGCTCAAGTTTCCTTCTCCTACGTTGAAGCATTCGTTTGCAGGAACAGTTTGAATTTTTAGGTTTCACTCTGTTTTCTCCTATATTGACAAATGTAGTTCAAACTCTAAATCATAACACGGTTTGGGCTAGCTTCTTGAAACTTGACACAATAAAGTAGTTCTACATTCTATCCCTAAGGTTTGTTTCCTCTTGATGTAGCCTTCAGCACAGACTGGCGAATAACACTTTCAATGAAAGGCGTTGTTAGGCTGCCAAAAAACTAGAGTTTCCTGAAATCTCAACACATATTTTTTTTCCGACCTTAATGATACTTTCAAGTAATGAGCAGTACACCAATCAAACTTGGATGCCCAAATTTCGTTCTCCTAGGTTGATGCATTCGTTTGTAGTAACAGTTTGAATTTCTAGGATACACTCTGTTTTCTCCTATATTGACAGATGCAGCTAGAACTCTAAATCAAAAACGGTTTGTGCTAGCTTCTTGAAACTTGACACAATAAAGTAGTTCTACGTTCTATCTCTAAGGTTTGTTTCCTCTTGATGTAGCCTAATGCACGTACTGGCGAATAACACTTTTATTGAAAGGGGTTGCCAAACTTCCCAAAACTAGAGTCTTCTGAAATCTCAACATATATTTTTTTATCCAATCTTCATGATACTTTCGAGTAATGATCAGTACACCAATCCCACTTGGATGCTCAAGTTTCATTCTCCTACGTTGAAGCATTCGTTTGCAGTAACAGTTTGAATTTTTAGGTTTCATTCTGCTTTCTCCTATATTGACAAATGTAGTTCAAACTCGAAGTCATACACGGTTTGGGCTAGCTTCTTGAAACTTGACACAATAAAGTAGTTCTACGTTCTATCCCTAAGGTTTGTTTCCTCTTGATGTAGCCTTAAGCAGAGACTGGCGAATAACACATTCAATGAAAGGCGTTGTTAGGCTGCCAAAACCTACAGTCTCCTGAAATCTCATCATATATTTTTTCTTCCGACCTTCATGATACTTTCAAGTAATGAGCAGTGCACCAATCAAACTTGGATGCCCAAGTTTCGTTCTCCTAGGTTGAAGCATTCGTTTGCAGGAACAGTTTGAATTTTTAGGTTTCACTCTGTTTTGTCCCATATTGACAGATGCAGTTCGAACTCTAAATCAAACACGGTTTGTGCTAGCTTCTTGAAACTTGACAAAATACTGTAGTTCTACGTTCTATCTCTAAGGTTTGTTTCCTCTTGATGTAGCCTAATGCAGGGACTGGCGAATAACACTTTTATTGAAAGGGGTTGCCAAACTTCCAAAAACTAGAGTCTTCTGAAATCTCAACATATATTTTTGCATCCAATCTTCATGATACTTTCGAGTAATGATCAGTACACCAATCCCACTTGGATGCTCAAGTTTCATTCTCCTACGTTGAAGCATTCGTTTGCAGTAACAGTTTGAATTTTTAGGTTTCATTCTGCTTTCTCCTATATTGACAAATGTAGTTCAAACTCTAAATCATACACGGTTTGGGCTAGCTTCTTGAAACTTGACACAATAAAGTAGTTCTACATTCTATCCCTAAGGTTTGTTTCCTCTTGATGTAGCCTTCAGCACAGACTGGCGAATAACACTTTCAATGAAAGGCGTTGTTAGGCTGCCAAAAAACTAGAGTCTCCTGAAATCTCAACACATATTTTTTTCCGACCTTAATGATACTTTCAAGTAATGAGCAGTACACCAATCAAACTTGGATGCCCAAGTTTCGTTCTCCTAGGTTGATGCATTCGTTTGCAGTTACAGTTTGAATTTCTAGGTTTCACTCTGTTTTCTCCTATATTGACAGATGCAGCTAGAACTCTAAATCAAACACGGTTTGTGCTAGCTTCTTGAAACTTGACACAATAAAGTAGTTCTACGTTCTATCTCTAAGGTTTGTTTCCTCTTGATGTAGCCTAATGCAGGGACTGGCGAATAACACTCATATTGAAAGGGGTTGCCAAACTTTCAAAAAACTAGAGTCTCCTGAAATCTCAACATATATTTTTTCATCCAATCTTCATGATACATTCAAGTAATGATCAGTACACCATTCCCACTTGGATGCCCAAGTTTTGTTCTTCTAGGTTGAAGCATTCGTTTGCAGGAACAGTTTGAATTTTTAGGTTTCACTCTGTTTTCTCCTATATTGACAGATGCAGTTAGAACTTTAAATCAAACACGGTTTGTGGTAGCTACTTGAAACATGACACAATAAAGTAGTTCTACATTCTATTACTAAGGTTTGTTTCCTCTTGATGTACCCTTAAGCAGAGACCGTCGAATAACACATTCAATGAAAGGCGTTGTTAGGCTGCCAAAAAACTACAGTCTCCTGAAATCTCACCATATATTTTTTCTTCCGACCTTCATGATACTTTCAAGTAATGAGCAGTGCACCAATCAAACTTGGATGCCCAAGTTTCGTTCTCCTAGGTTGAAGCATTCGTTTGCAGGAACAGTTTGAATTTTTAGGTTTCACTCTGTTTTGTCCTATATTGACAGATGCAGTTCGAACTCTAAATCAAACACGGTTTGTGCTAGCTTCTTGAAACTTGACAAAATACTGTAGTTCTACGTTCTATCTCTAAGGTTTGTTTCCTCTTGATGTAGCCTAATGCAGTTACTGGCGAATAACACTTTTATTGAAAGGGGTTGCCAAACTTCCAAAAACTAGAGTCTTCTGAAATCTCAACATATATTTTTGCATCCAATCTTCATGATACTTTCAAGTAATGATCAGTACACCGATCCCACTTGGATGCTCAAGTTTCATTCTCCTACGTTGAAGCATTCGTTTGCAGTAGCAGTTTGAATTTTTAGGTTTCACTGTTTTCTTCTATATTGACAAATGTAGTTCAAACTCTAAATCATACACGGTTTGGGCTAGCTTCTTGAAACTTGACACAATAAAGTAGTTCTACATTCTATCCCTAAGGTTTGTTTCCTCTTGATGTAGCCTTCAGCACAGACTGGCGAATAACACTTTCAATGAAAGGCGTTGTTAGGCTGCCAAAAAACTAGAGTCTCCTGAAATCTCAACACATATTTTATTCCGACCTTAATGATACTTTCAAGTAATGAGCAGTACACCAATCAAACTTGGATGCCCAAGTTTCGTTCTCCTAGGTTGATGCATTCGTTTGCAGTTACAGTTTGAATTTCTAGGTTTCACTCTGTTTTCTCCTATATTGACAGATGCAGCTAGAACTCTAAATCAAACACGGTTTGTGCTAGCTTCTTGAAACTTGACACAATAAAGTAGTTCTACATTCTATCTCTAAGGTTTGTTTCCTCTTGATGTAGCCTAATGCAGGGACTGGCGAATAACACTTATATTGAAAGGGGTTGCCAAACTTTCAAAAAACTAGAGTCTCCTGAAATCTCAACATATATTTTTTCTTCCCATCTTCATGATACATTCAAGTAATGATCAGTACACCATTCCCACTTGGATGACCAAGTTTTGTTCTTCTAGGTTGAAGCATTCGTTTGCAGGAACAGTTTGAATTTTTAGGTTTCACTCTGTTTTCTCCTATATTGACAGATGCAGTTAGAACTTTAAATCAAACACGGTTTGTGCTAGCTACTTGAAACATGACACAATAAAGTAGTTCTACGTTCTATCCCTAAGGTTTGTTTCCTCTTGATGTAGCCTTAAGCAGAGACTGGCGAATAACACATTCAATGAAAGGCGTTGTTAGGCTGCCAAAAAACTACAGTCTCCTGAAATCTCATCATATATTTTTTCTTCCGACCTTCATGATACTTTCAAGTAATGCAGTGCACCAATCAAACTTGGATGCCCAAGTTTCGTTCTCCTAGGTTGAAGCATTCGTTTGCAGGAACAGTTTGAATTTTTAGGTTTCACTCTGTTTTGTCCTATATTGACAGATGCAGTTCGAACTCTAAATCAAACACGGTTTGTGCTAGCTTCTTGAAACTTGACAAAATACTGTAGTTCTACGTTCTATCTCTAAGGTTTGTTTCCTCTTGATGTAGCCTAATGCAGGGACTGGCGAATAACACTTTTATTGAAAGGGGTTGCCAAACTTCCAAAAACTAGAGTCTTCTGAAATCTCAACATATATTTTTGCATCCAATCTTCATGATACTTTCGAGTAATGATCAGTACACCAATCCCACATGGATGCTCAAGTTTCATTCTCCTACGTTGAAGCATTCGTTTGCAGTAACAGTTTGAATTTTTAGGTTTCATTCTGCTTTCTCCTATAATGACAAATGTAGTTCAAACTCTAAATCATACACGGTTTGGGCTAGCTTCTTGAAACTTGACACAATAAAGTAGTTCTACATTCTATCCCTAAGGTTTGTTTCCTCTTGATGTAGCCTTCAGCACAGACTGGCGAATAACACTTTCAATGAAAGGCGTTGTTAGGCTGCCAAAAAACTAGAGTCTCCTGAAATCTCAACACATATTTTTTCCGACCTTAATGATACTTTCAAGTAATGAGCAGTACACCAATCAAACTTGGATGCCCAAGTTTCGTTCTCCTAGGTTGATGCATTCGTTTGTAGTAACAGTTTGAATTTCTAGGATTCACTCTGTTTTCTCCTATATTGACAGATGCAGCTAGAACTCTAAATCAAAAACGGTTTGTGCTAGCTTCTTGAAACTTGACACAATAAAGTAGTTCTACGTTCTATCTCTAAGGTTTGTTTCCTCTTGATGTAGCCTAATGCACGTACTGGCGAATAACACTTTTATTGAAAGGGGTTGCCAAACTTCCAAAAACTAGAGTCTTCTGAAATCTCAACATATATTTTTTTATCCAATCTTCATGATACTTTCGAGTAATGATTCGTACACCAATCCCACTTGGATGCTCAAGTTTCATTCTCCTACATTGAAGCATTCGTTTGCAGTAACAGTTTGAATTTTTAGGTTTCATTCTGCTTTCTCCTATATTGACAAATGTAGTTCAAACTCGAAGTCATACACGGTTTGGGCTAGCTTCTTGAAACTTGACACAATAAAGTAGTTCTACATTCTATCCCTAAGGTTTGTTTTCGCTTGATGTAGCATTCAGCACAGACTGGCGAATAACACTTTCAATGAAAGGCGTTGTTAGGCTGCCAAAAAACTAGAGTCTCCTGAAATCTCAACACATATTTTTTTCCGACCTTAATGATACTTTCAAGTAATGAGCAGTACACCAATCAAACTTGGATGCCCAAGTTTCGTTCTCCTAGGTTGATGCATTCGTTTGCAGTTACAGTTTGAATTTCTAGGTTTCACTCTGTTTTCTCCTATATTGACAGATGCAGCTAGAACTCTAAATCAAACACGGTTTGTGCTAGCTTCTTGAAACTTGACACAATAAAGTAGTTCTACATTCTATCTCTAAGGTTTGTTTCCTCTTGATGTAGCCTAATGCAGGGACTGGCGAATAACACTTATATTGAAAGGGGTTGCCAAACTTTCAAAAAACTAGAGTCTCCTGAAATCTCAACATATATTTTTTCATCCAATCTTCATGATACATTCAAGTAATGATCAGTACACCATTCCCACTTGGATGACCAAGTTTTGTTCTTCTAGGTTGAAGCATTCGTTTGCAGGAACAGTTTGAATTTTTAGGTTTCACTCTGTTTTCTCCTATATTGACAGATGCAGTTAGAACTTTAAATCAAACACGGTTTGTGCTAGCTACTTGAAACATGACACAATAAAGTAGTTCTACGTTCTATCCCTAAGGTTTGTTTCCTCTTGATGTAGCCTTAAGCAGAGACTGGCGAATAACACATTCAATGAAAGGCGTTGTTAGGCTGCCAAAAAACTACAGTCTCCTGAAATCTCATCATATATTTTTTTTTCCGACCTTCATGATACTTTCAAGTAATGAGCAGTGCACCAATCAAACTTGGATGCCCAAGTTTCGTTCTCCTAGGTTGAAGCATTCGTTTGCAGGAACAGTTTGAATTTTTAGGTTTCACTCTGTTTTGTCCTATATTGACAGATGCAGTTCGAACTCTAAATCAAACACGGTTTGTGCTAGCTTCTTGAAACTTGACAAAATACTGTAGTTCTACGTTCTATCTCTAAGGTTTGTTTCCTCTTGATGTAGCCTAATGCAGGGACTGGCGAATAACACTTTTATTGAAAGGGGTTGCCAAACTTCCAAAAACTAGAGTCTTCTGAAATCTCAACATATATTTTTGCATCCAATCTTCATGATACTTTCGAGTAATGATCAGTACACCAATCCCACTTGGATGCTCAAGTTTCCTTCTCCTACGTTGAAGCATGCGTTTGCAGTAACAGTTTGAATTTTTAGGTTTCATTCTGCTTTCTCCTATATTGACAAATGTAGTTCAAACTCTAAATCATACACGGTTTGGGCTAGCTTCTTGAAACTTGACACAATAAAGTAGTTCTACATTCTATCCCTAAGGTTTGTTTCCTCTTGATGTCGCCTTCAGCACAGACTGGCGAATAACACTTTCAATGAAAGGCGTTGTTAGGCTGCCAAAAAACTAGAGTCTCCTGAAATCTCAACACATATTTTTTTCCGACCTTAATGATACTTTCAAGTAATGAGCAGTACACCAATCAAACTTGGATGCCCAAGTTTCGTTCTCCTAGGTTGATGCATTCGTTTGTAGTAACAGTTTGAATTTCTAGGATACACTCTGTTTTCTCCTATATTGACAGATGCAGCTAGAACTCTAAATCAAAAACGGTTTGTGCTAGCTTCTTGAAACTTGACACAATAAAGTAGTTCTACGTTCTATCTCTAAGGTTTGTTTCCTCTTGATGTAGCCTAATGCACGTACTGGCGAATAACACTTTTATTGAAAGGGGTTGCCAAACTTCCCAAAACTAGAGTCTTCTGAAATCTCAACATATATTTTTTTATCCAATCTTCATGATACTTTCGAGTAATGATCAGTACACCAATCCCACTTGGATGCTCAAGTTTCATTCTCCTACGTTGAAGCATTCGTTTGCAGTAACAGTTTGAATTTTTAGGTTTCATTCTGCTTTCTCCTATATTGACAAATGTAGTTCAAACTCGAAGTCATACACGGTTTGGGCTAGCTCTTTGAAACTTGACACAATAAAGTAGTTCTACGTTCTATCCCTAAGGTTTGTTTCCTCTTGATGTAGCCTTAAGCAGAGACTGGCGAATAACACATTCAATGAAAGGCGTTGTTAGGCTGCCAAAAAACTACAGTCTCCTGAAATCTCATCATATATTTTTTCTTCCGACCTTCATGATACTTTCAAGTAATGAGCAGTGCACCAATCAAATTGGATGCAAAAGTTTCGTTCTCCTAGGTTGAAGCATTCGTTTGCAGGAACAGTTTGAATTTTTAGGTTTCACTCTGTTTTGTCCTATATTGACAGATGCAGTTCGAACTCTAAATCAAACACGGTTTTGTGGCTAGCTTCTTGAAACTTGACAAAATACTGTAGTTCTACGTTCTATCTCTAAGGTTTGTTTCCTCTTGATGTAGCCTAATGCAGGGACTGGCGAATAACACTTTTATTGAAAGGGGTTGCCAAACTTCCCAAAACTAGAGTCTTCTGAAATCTCAACATATATTTTTGCATCCAATCTTCATGATACTTTCGAGTAATGATCAGTACACCAATCCCACTTGGATGCTCAAGTTTCATTCTCCTACGTTGAAGCATTCGTTTGGAGTAACAGTTTGAATTTTTTAGGTTTCATTCTGCTTTCTCCTATATTGACAAATGTAGTTCAAACTCTAAATCATACACGGTTTGGGCTAGCTTCTTGAAACTTGACACAATAAAGTAGTTCTACATTCTATCCCTAAGGTTTGTTTCCTCTTGATGTAGCCTTCAGCACAGACTGGCGAATAACACTTTCAATGAAAGGCGTTGTTAGGCTGCCAAAAAACTAGAGTCTCCTGAAATCTCAACACATATTTTTTCCGACCTTAATGATACTTTCAAAGTAATGAGCAGTACACCAATCAAACTTGGATGCCCAAGTTTCGTTCTCCTAGGTTGATGCATTCGTTTGCAGTTACAGTTTGAATTTCTAGGTTTCACTCTGTTTTCTCCTATATTGACAGATGCAGCTAGAACTCTAAATCAAACACGGTTTGTGCTAGCTTCTTGAAACTTGACACAATAAAGTAGTTCTACGTTCTATCTCTAAGGTTTGTTTCCTCTTGATGTAGCCTAATGCAGGGACTGGCGAATAACACTCATATTGAAAGGGGTTGCCAAACTTTCAAAAAACTAGAGTCTCCTGAAATCTCAACATATATTTTTTCATCCAATCTTCATGATACATTCAAGTAATGATCAGTACACCATTCCCACTTGGATGCCCAAGTTTTGTTCTTCTAGGTTGAAGCATTCGTTTGCAGGAACAGTTTGATTTTTAGGTTTCACTCTGTTTTCTCCTATATTGACAGATGCAGTTAGAACTTTAAATCAAACACGGTTTGTGCTAGCTACTTGAAACATGACACAATAAAGTAGTTCTACATTCTATTACTAAGTTTTGTTTCCTCTTGATGTACCCTTAAGCAGAGACTGGCGAATAACACATTCAATGAAAGGCGTTGTTAGGCTGCCAAAAAACTACAGTCTCCTGAAATCTCACCATATATTTTTTCTTCCGACCTTCATGATACTTTCAAGTAATGAGCAGTGCACCAATCAAACTTGGAAGCCCAAGTTTCGTTCTCCTAGGTTGAAGCATTCGTTTGCAGGAACAGTTTGAATTTTTAGGTTTCACTCTGTTTTGTCCTATATTGACAGATGCAGTTCGAACTCTAAATCAAACACGGTTTGTGCTAGCTTCTTGAAACTTGACAAAATACTGTAGTTCTACGTTCTATCTCTAAGGTTTGTTTCCTCTTGATGTAGCCTAATGCAGGGACTGGCGAATAACACTTTTATTGAAAGGGGTTGCCAAACTTCCAATAACTAGAGTCTTCTGAAATCTCAACATATATTTTTGCATCCAATCTTCATGATACTTTCAAGTAATGATCCCTCACGGTTGGGGGGGGATGCTCAAGTTTTCATTCTCCATACGTTGAAGCATCGCTTTGCAGTAGCAGGTTTGAATTTTTAGTTTCGACTGTTTTCTTCTATATTGACAAATGTAGTTCAAACTCTAAATCATACACGGTTTGGGCTACCGTCTTGCCATTACTTGACAAAATACTGTAGTTCTACGTTCTATCTCTAAGGTTTGTTTCCTCTTGATGTAGCCTAATGCAGGGACTGGCGAACAACACTTTTATTGAAAGGGTTGCCAAGCTTTCAAAAACTAGAGTCTCCTGAAATCTCAACCATATATTTTTTCATCCAATCTTCATGATACATTCAAGTAATGATCAGTACACCATTCCCACTTGGATGCCCAAGTTTTGTTCTTCTAGGTTGAAGCATTCGTTTGCAGGAACAGTTTGAATTTTTAGGTTTCACTCTGTTTTCTCCTATATTGACAGATGCAGTTAGAACTTTAAATCAAACACGGTTTGTGCTAGCTACTTGAAACATGACACAATAAAGTAGTTCTACATTCTATCCCTAAGGTTTGTTTCCTCTTGATGTAGCCTTAAGCAGAGACTGGCGAATAACACATTCAATGAAAGGCGTTGTTAGGCTGCCAAAAAACTACAGTCTCCTGAAATCTCATCATATATTTTTCTTCCGACCTTCATGATACTTTCAAGTAATGAGCAGTGCACCAATCAAAGTTGGATGCCCAAGTTTCGTTCTCCTAGGTTGAAGCATTCGTTTGTAGGAACAGTTTGAATTTTTAGGTTTCACTCTGTTTTGTCCTATATTGACAGATGCAGTTCGAACTCTAAATCAAACAGGGTTTGTGCTAGCTTCTTGAAACTTGACAAAATACTGTAGTTCTACGTTCTATCTCTAAGGTTTGTTTCCTCTTGATGTAGCCTAATGCAGGGACTGGCGAATAACACTTTTATTGAAAGGGGTTGCCAAACTTCCAAAAACTAGAGTCTTCTGAAATCTCAACATATATTTTTGCATCCAATCTTCATGATACTTTCGAGTAATGATCAGTACAACAATCCCACTTGGATGCTCAAGTTTCATTCTCCTACATTGAAGAATTCGTTTGCAGTAACAGTTTTAATTTTTAGGTTTCACTGTTTTCTTCTACATTGACAAATGTAGTTCAAACTCTAAATCATACACGGTTTGGGCTAGCTTCTTGAAACTTGACACAATAAAGTAGTTCTACATTCTATCCCTAAGGTTTGTTTCCGCTTGATGTAGCATTCAGCACAGACTGGCGAATAACACTTTCAATGAAAGGCGTTGTTAGGCTGCCAAAAAACTAGAGTCTCCTGAAATCTCAACACATATTTTTTTTCGACCTTAATGATACTTTCAAGTAATGAGCAGTACACCAATCAAACTTGGATGCCCAAGTTTCGTTCTCCTAGGTTGATGCATTCGTTTGCAGTTACAGTTTGAATTTCTAGGTTTCACTCTGTTTTCTCCTATATTGACAGATGCAGCTAGAACTCTAAATCAAACACGGTTTGTGCTAGCTTCTTGAAACTTGACACAATAAAGTAGTTCTACATTCTATCTCTAAGGTTTGTTTCCTCTTGATGTAGCCTAATGCAGGGACTGGCGAATAACACTTATATTGAAAGGGGTTGCCAAACTTTCAAAAAACTAGAGTCTCCTGAAATCTCAACATATATTTTTTCATCCAATCTTCATGATACATTCAAGTAATGATCAGTACACCATTCCCACTTGGATGACCAAGTTTTGTTCTTCTAGGTTGAAGCATTCGTTTGCAGGAACAGTTTGAATTTTTAGGTTTCACTCTGTTTTCTCCTATATTGACAGATGCAGTTAGAACTTTAAATCAAACACGGTTTGTGCTAGCTACTTGAAACATGACACAATAAAGTAGTTCTACGTTCTATCCCTAAGGTTTGTTTCCTCTTGATGTAGCCTTAAGCAGAGACTGGCGAATAACACATTCAATGAAAGGCGTTGTTAGGCTGCTAAAAAACTACAGTCTCCTGAAATCTCATCATATATTTTTTCTTCCGACCTTCATGATACTTTCAAGTAATGAGCAGTGCACCAATCAAACTTGGATGCCCAAGTTTCGTTCTCCTAGGTTGAAGCATTCGTTTGCAGGAACAGTTTGAATTTTTAGGTTTCACTCTGTTTTGTCCTATATTGACAGATGCAGTTCGAACTCTAAATCAAACACGGTTTGTGCTAGCTTCTTGAAACTTGACAAAATACTGTAGTTCTACGTTCTATCTCTAAGGTTTGTTTCCTCTTGATGTAGCCTAATGCAGGGACTGGCGAATAACACTTTTATTGAAAGGGGTTGCCAAACTTCCAAAAACTAGAGTCTTCTGAAATCTCAACATATATTTTTGCATCCAATCTTCATGATACTTTCGAGTAATGATCAGTACACCAATCCCACTTGGATGCTCAAGTTTCCTTCTCCTACGTTGAAGCATTCGTTTGCAGTAACAGTTTGAATTTTTAGGTTTCATTCTGCTTTCTCCTATATTGACAAATGTAGTTCAAACTCTAAATCATACACGGTTTGGGCTAGCTTCTTGAAACTTGACACAATAAAGTAGTTCTACATTCTATCCCTAAGGTTTGTTTCCTCTTGATGTAGCCTTCAGCACAGACTGGCGAATAACACTTTCAATGAAAGGCGTTGTTAGGCTGCCAAAAAACTAGAGTCTCCTGAAATCTCAACACATATTTTTTTCCGACCTTAATGATACTTTCAAGTAATGAGCAGTACACCAATCAAACTTGGATGCCCAAGTTTCGTTCTCCTAGGTTGATGCATTCGTTTGTAGTAACAGTTTGAATTTCTAGGATACACTCTGTTTTCTCCTATATTGACAGATGCATGTAGAACTCTAAATCAAAAACGGTTTGTGCTAGCTTCTTGAAACTTGACACAATAAAGTAGTTCTACGTTCTATCTCTAAGGTTTGTTTCCTCTTGATGTAGCCTAATGCACGTACTGGCGAATAACACTTTTATTGAAAGGGGTTGCCAAACTTCCCAAAACTAGAGTCTTCTGAAATCTCAACATATATTTTTTTATCCAATCTTCATGATACTTTCGAGTAATGATCAGTACACCAATCCCACTTGGATGCTCAAGTTTCATTCTCCTACGTTGAAGCATTCTTTTGCAGTAACAGTTTGAATTTTTAGGTTTCATTCTGCTTTCTCCTATATTGACAAATGTAGTTCAAACTCGAAGTCATACACGGTTTGGGCTAGCTTCTTGAAACTTGACACAATAAAGTAGTTCTACGTTCTATCCCTAAGGTTTGTTTCCTCTTGATGTAGCCTTAAGCAGAGACTGGCGAATAACACATTCAATGAAAGGCGTTGTTAGGCTGCCAAAAAACTACAGTCTCCTGAAATCTCATCATATATTTTTTCTTCCGACCTTCATGATACTTTCAAGTAATGAGCAGTGCACCAATCAAACTTGGATGCCCAAGTTTCGTTCTCCTAGGTTGAAGCATTCGTTTGCAGGAACAGTTTGAATTTTTAGGTTTCACTCTGTTTTGTCCTATATTGACAGATGCAGTTCGAACTCTAAATCAAACACGGTTTGTGCTAGCTTCTTGAAACTTGACAAAATACTGTAGTTCTACGTTCTATCTCTAAGGTTTGTTTCCTCTTGATGTAGCCTAATGCAGGGACTGGCGAATAACACTTTTATTGAAAGGGGTTGCCAAACTTCCAAAAACTAGAGTCTTCTGAAATCTCAACATATATTTTTGCATCCAATCTTCATGATACTTTCGAGTAATGATCAGTACACCAATCCCACTTGGATGCTCAAGTTTCATTCTCCTACGTTGAAGCATTCGTTTGCAGTAACAGTTTGAATTTTTAGGTTTCATTCTGCTTTCTCCTATATTGACAAATGTAGTTCAAACTCTAAATCATACACGGTTTGGGCTAGCTTCTTGAAACTTGACACAATAAAGTAGTTCTACATTCTATCCCTAAGGTTTGTTTCCTCTTGATGTAGCCTTCAGCACAGACTGGCGAATAACACTTTCAATGAAAGGCGTTGTTAGGCTGCCAAAAAACTAGAGTCTCCTGAAATCTCAACACATATTTTTTTCCGACCTTAATGATACTTTCAAGTAATGAGCAGTACACCAATCAAACTTGGATGCCCAAGTTTCGTTCTCCTAGGTTGATGCATTCGTTTGCAGTTACAGTTTGAATTTCTAGGTTTCACTCTGTTTTCTCCTATATGGACAGATGCAGCTAGAACTCTAAATCAAACACGGTTTGTGCTAGCTTCATGAAACTTGACACAATAAAGTAGTTCTACGTTCTATCTCTAAGGTTTGTTTCCTCTTGATGTAGCCTAATGCAGGGACTGGCGAATAACACTTATATTGAAAGGGGTTGCCAAACTTTCAAAAAACTAGAGTCTCCTGAAATCTCAACATATATTTTTTCATCCAATCTTCATGATACATTCAAGTAATGATCAGTACACCATTCCCATTTGGATGACCAAGTTTTGTTCTTCTAGGTTGAAGCATTCGTTTGCAGGAACAGTTTGAATTTTTAGGTTTCACTCTGTTTTCTCCTATATTGACAGATGCAGTTAGAACTTTAAATCAAACACGGTTTGTGCTAGCTACTTGAAACATGACACAATAAAGTAGTTCTACGTTCTATCCCTAAGGTTTGTTTCCTCTTGATGTAGCCTTAAGCAGAGACTGGCGAATAACACATTCAATGAAAGGCGTTGTTAGGCTGCCAAAAAACTACAGTCTCCTGAAATCTCATCATATATTTTTTCTTCCGAACTTCATGATACTTTCAAGTAATGAGCAGTGCACCAATCAAACTTGGATGCCCAAGTTTCGTTCTCCTAGGTTGAAGCATTCGTTTGCAGGAACAGTTTGAATTTTTCGGTTTCACTCTGTTTTGTCCTATATTGACAGATGCAGTTCGAACTCTAAATCAAACACGGTTTGTGCTAGCTTCTTGAAACTTGACAAAATACTGTAGTTCTACGTTCTATCTCTAAGGTTTGTTTCCTCTTGATGTAGCCTAATGCAGGGACTGGCGAATAACACTTTTATTGAAAGGGGTTGCCAAACTTCCAAAAACTAGAGTCTTCTGAAATCTCAACATATATTTTTGCATCCAATCTTCATGATACTTTCGAGTAATGATCAGTACACCAATCCCACTTGGATGCTCAAGTTTCATTCTCCTACATTGAAGAATTCGTTTGCAGTAACAGTTTTAATTTTTAGGTTTCACTGTTTTCTTCTACATTGACAAATGTAGTTCAAACTCTAAATCATACACGGTTTGGGCTAGCTTCTTGAAACTTGACACAATAAAGTAGTTCTACATTCTATCCCTAAGGTTTGTTTCCGCTTGATGTAGCATTCAGCACAGACTGGCGAATAACACTTTCAATGAAAGGCGTTGTTAGGCTGCCAAAAAACTAGAGTCTCCTGAAATCTCAACACATATTTTTTTCCGACCTTAATGATACTTTCAAGTAATGAGCAGTACACCAATCAAACTTGGATGCCCAAGTTTCGTTCTCCTAGGTTGATGCATTCGTTTGCAGTTACAGTTTGAATTTCTAGGTTTCACTCTGTTTTCTCCTATATTGACAGATGCAGCTAGAACTCTAAATCAAACACGGTTTGTGCTAGCTTCTTGAAACTTGAAACAATAAAGTAGTTCTACGTTCTATCTCTAAGGTTTGTTTCCTCTTGATGTAGCCTAATGCAGGGACTGGCGAATAACACTTATATTGAAAGGGGTTGCCAAACTTTCAAAAAACTAGAGTCTCCTGAAATCTCAACATATATTTTTTCATCCAATCTTCATGATACATTCAAGTAATGATCAGTACACCATTCCCACTTGGATGCCCAAGTTTTGTTCTTCTAGGTTGAAGCATTCGTTTGCAGGAACAGTTTGAATTTTTAGGTTTCACTCTGTTTTCTCCTATATTGACAGATGCAGTTAGAACTTTAAATCAAACACGGTTTGTGCTGGCTACTTGAAACATGACACAATAAAGTAGTTCTACGTTCTATCCCTAAGGTTTGTTTCCTCTTGATGTAGCCTTAAGCAGAGACTGGCGAATAACACATTCAATGAAAGGCATTGTTAGGCTGCCAAAAAACTACAGTCTCCTGAAATCTCATCATATATTTTTTCTTCCGACCTTCATGATACTTTCAAGTAATGAGCAGTGCACCAATCAAACTTGGATGCCCAAGTTACGTTCTCCTAGGTTGAAGAATTCGTTTGCAAGAACACTTTGAATTTTTAGGTTTCACTCTGTTTTGTCCTATATTGACAGATGCAGTTCGAACTCTAAATCAAACACGGTTTGGGCTAGCTTCATGAAACTTGACAAAATACTATAGTTCTACGTTCTATCTCTAAGGTTTGTTTCCTCTTGATGTAGCCTAATGCAGGGACTGGCGAATAACACTTTTATTGAAAGGGGTTGCCAAACGTCCAAAAACTAGAGTCTTCTGAAATCTCAACATATATTTTTTCATCCAATCTTCATGATACTTTCAAGTAATGATCAGTACACCAATCCCACTTGGATGCTCAAGTTTCATTCTCCTACATTGAAGAATTCGTTTGCAGGAACAGTTTGAATTTTTAGGTTTCACTCTGTTTTCTCCTATATTGACAAATGTAGTTCAAACTCTAAATCATACACGGTTTGGGCTAGGCTCTTGAAACTTGACACAATAAAGTAGTTCTACATTCTATACCTAAGGTTTGTTTCCTCTTGATGTAGCCTTCTGCACAGACTGGCGAATAACACTTTCAATGAAAGGCGTTGTTAGGCTGCCAAAACTAGAGTCTCCTGAAATCTCAACACATATTTTATTCCGACCTTAATGATACTTTCAAGTAATGAGCAGTACACCAATCAAACTTGGATGCCAAAGTTTCGTTCTCCTAGGTTGATGCATTCGTTTGCAGTTACAGTTTGAATTTCTAGGTTTCACTCTGTTTTCTCCTATATTGACAGATGCAGCTAGAACTCTAAATCAAACACGGTTTGTGCTAGCTTCTTGAAACTTGACACAATAAAGTAGTTCTACGTTCTATCTCTAAGGTTTGTTTCCTCTGGATGTAGCCTAATGCAGGGACTGGCGAATAACACTTATATTGAAAGGGGTTGCCAAACTTTCAAAAAACTAGAGTCTCCTGAAATCTCAACATATATTTTTTCATCCAATCTTCATGATACATTCAAGTAATGATCAGTACAACATTCCCACTTGGATGCCCAAGTTTTGTTCTTCTAGGTTGAAGCATTCGTTTGCAGGAACAGTTTGAAGTTTTAGGAATCACTCTGTTTTCTCCTATATTGACAGATGCAGTTAGAACTTTAAATCAAACACGGTTTGTGCTAGCTACTTGAAACATGACACAATAATGTAGTTCTACGTTCTATCCCTAAGGTTTGTTTCCTCTTGATGTACCCTTAAGCAGATACTGGCGAATACCACATTCAATGAAAGGCGTTGTTAGGCTGCCAAAAAACTACAGTCTCCTGAAATCTCATCATATATTTTCTCTTCCGACCTTCATGATACTTTCAAGTAATGAGCAGTGCACCAATCAAACTTGGATGCCCAAGTTTCGATCTCCTAGGTTGAAGCATTCGTTTGCAGGAACAGTTTGAATTTTTAGGTTTCACTCTGTTTTGTCCTATATTGACAGATGCAGTTCGAACTCTAAATCAAACACGGTTTGTGCTAGCTTCTTGAAACTTCACAAAATACTGTAGTTCTACGTTCTATCTCTAAGGTTTTTCCTCTTGATGTAGCCTAATGCAGTTACTGGCGAATAACACTTTTATTGAAAGGGATTGCCAAACTTCCAAAAACTAGAGTCTTCTGAAATCTCAACATATATTTTTGCATCCAATCTTCATGATACTTTCAAGTAATGATCAGTACACCAATCCCACTTGGATGCTCAAGTTTCATTCTCCTACGTTGAAGCATTCGTTTGCAGCAACAGTTTTAATTTTTAGGTTTCACTGTTTTCTTCTATATTGACAAATGTAGTTCAAACTCTATATCATACACGGTTTGGGCTAGCTTCTTGAAACTTGACACAATAAAGTAGTTCTACATTCTATCCCTAAGGTTTGTTTCCTCTTGATGTAGCCTTCAGCACAGACTGGCGAATAACACTTTCAATGAAAGGCGTTGTTAGGCTGCCAAAAAACTAGAGTCTCCTGAAATCTCAACACATATTTTTTTCCGACCTTAATGATACTTTCAAGTAATGAGCAGTACACCAATCAAACTTGGATGCCCAAGTTTCGTTCTCCTAGGTTGATGCATTCGTTTGCAGTTACAGTTTGAATTTCTAGGTTTCACTCTGTTTTCTCCTATATTGACAGATGCAGCTAGAACTCTAAATCAAACACGGTTTGTGCTAGCTTCTTGAAACTTGACACAATAAAGTAGTTCTACGTTCTATCTCTAAGGTTTGTTTCCTCTTGATGTAGCCTAATGCAGGGACTGGCGAATAACACTTATATTGAAAGGGGTTGCCAAACTTTCAAAAAACTAGAGTCTCCTGAAATCTCAACATATATTTTTTCATCCAATCTTCATGATACATTCAAGTAATGATCAGTACACCATTCCCACTTGGATGCCCAAGTTTTGTTCTTCTAGGTTGAAGCATTCGTTTGCAGGAACAGTTTGAATTTTTAGGTTTCACTCTGTTTTCTCCTATATTGACAGATGCAGTTAGAACTTTAAATCAAACACGGTTTGTGCTAGCTACTTGAAACATGACAAAATAAAGTAGTTCTACGTTCTATCCCTAAGGTTTGTTTCCTCTTGATGTACCCTTAAGCAGAGACTGGCGAATAACACATTCAATGAAAGGCGTTGTTAGGCTGCCAAAAAACTACAGTCTCCTGAAATCTCATGATATATTTTTTCTTCCGACCTTCATGATACTTTCAAGTAATGAGCAGTGCACCAATCAAACTTGGATGCCCAAGTTTCGTTCTCCTAGGTTGAAGCATTCGTTTGCAGGAACAGTTTGAATTTTTCGGTTTCACTCTGTTTTGTCCTATATTGACAGATGCAGTTCGAACTCTAAATCAAACACGGTTTGTGCTAGCTTCTTGAAACTTGACAAAATACTGTAGTTCTACGTTCTATCTCTAAGGTTTGTTTTCTCTTGATGTAGCCTAATGCAGGGACTGGCGAATAACACTTTTATTGAAAGGGGTTGCCAAACTTCCCAAAACTAGAGTCTTCTGAAGTCTCAACATATATTTTTTTATCCAATCTTCATGATACTTTCGAGTAATGATCAGTACACCAATCAAACTTGGATGCCCAAGTTTCGTTCTCCTAGGTTGATGCATTCGTTTGCAGTAAAAGTTTGAATTTCTAGGTTTCACTCTGTTTTCTCCTATATTGACAGATGCAGCTAGAACTCTAAATCAAACACGGTTTGTGCTAGCTTCTTGAAACTTGACACAATAAAGTAGTTCTACGTTCTATCTCTAAGGTTTGTTTCCTCTTGATGTAGCCTAATGCAGGGACTGGCGAATAACACTTATATTGAAAGGGGTTGCCAAACTTTCAAAAAACTAGAGTCTCCTGAAATCTCAACATATATTTTTTCATCCAATCTTCATGATACATTCAAGTAATGATCAGTACACCATTCCCACTTGGATGCAAAGTTTTGTTCTTCTAGGTTGAAGCATTCGTTTGCAGGAACAGTTTGAATTTTTAGGTTTCACTCTCTTTTCTCCTATATTGACAGATGCAGTTAGAACGTTAAATCAAACACGGTTTGTGCTAGCTACTTGAAACATGACACAATAAAGTAGTTCTACGTTCTATCCCTAAGGTTTGTTTCCTCTTGATGTAGCCTTAAGCAGAGACTGGCGAATATCACATTCAATGAAAGGCGTTGTTAGGCTGCCAAAAACTACAGTCTCCTGAAATCTCATCATATATTTTTTCTTCCGACCTTCATGATACTTTCAAGTAATGAGCAGTGCACCAATCAAACTTGGATGCCCAAGTTTCGTTCTCCTAGGTTGAAGCATTCGTTTGCAGGAACAGTTTGAATTTTTAGGTTTCACTCTGTTTTGTCCTATATTGACAGATGCAGTTCGAACTCTAAATCAAACACGGTTTGTGCTAGCTTCTTGAAACTTGACAAAATACTGTAGTTCTACGTTCTATCTCTAAGGTTTGTTTCCTCTTGATGTAGCCTAATGCAGGGACTGGCGAATAACACTTTTATTGAAAGGGGTTGCCAAACTTCCCAAAACTAGAGTCTTCTGAAATCTCAACATATATTTTTTTATCCAATCTTCATGATACTTTCGAGTAATGATCAGTACACCAATCCCACTTGGATGCTCAAGTTTCATTCTCCTACGTTGAAGCATTCGTTTGCAGTAACAGTTTGAATTTTTAGGTTTCATTCTGCTTTCTCCTATATTGACAAATGTAGTTCAAACTCTAAATCATACATGGTTTGGGCTAGCTTCTTGAAACTTGACACAATAAAGTAGTTCTACATTTATCCCTAAGGTTTGTTTCCTCTTGATGTAGCCTTCAGCACAGACTGGCGAATAACACTTTCAATGAAAGGCGTTGTTAGGCTGCCAAAAAACTAGAGTCTCCTGAAATCTCAACACATATTTTTTTCCGAACTTAATGATACTTTCAAGTAATGAGCAGTACACCAATCAAACTTGGATGCCCAAGTTTCGTTCTCCTATGTTGATGCATTCGTTTGCAGTAACAGTTTGAATTTCTAGGTTTCACTCTGTTTTCCCCTATATTGACAGATGCAGCTAGAACTCTAAATCAAACACGGTTTGTGGTAGCTTCTTGAAACTTGACACAATAAAGTAGTTCTACGTTCTATCTCTAAGGTTTGTTTCTTCTTGATGTAGCCTAATGCAGGGACTGGCGAATAACACTTATATTGAAAGGGGTTGGCAAACTTTCAAAAAACTAGAGTCTCCTGAAATCTCAACATATATTTTTTCATCCAATCTTCATGATACATTCAAGTAATGATCAGTACACCATTCCCACTTGGATGCCCAAGTTTTGTTCTTCTAGGTTGAAGCATTCGTTTGCAGGAACAGTTTGAATTTTTAGGTTTCACTCTGTTTTCTCCTATATTGACAGATGCAGTTAGAACTTTAAATCAAACACGGTTTGTGCTAGCTACTTGAAACATGACACAATAAAGTAGTTCTACGTTCTATCTCTAAGGTTTGTTTCCTCTTGATGTAGCCTAATGCAGGGACTGGCGAATAACACTTATATTGAAAGTGGTTGCCAAACTTTCAAAAAACTAGAGTCTCCTGAAATCTCAACATATATTTTTTCATCCAATCTTCATGATACATTCAAGTAATGACCAGTACACCATTCCCACTTGGATGCCCAAGTTTTGTTCTTCTAGGTTGAAGCATTCGTTTGCAGGAACAGTTTGAATTTTTAGGTTTCACTCTGTTTTCTCCTATATTGACAGATGCAGTTAGAACTTTAAATCAAACACGGTTTGTGCTAGCTACTTGAAACATGACACAATAAAGTAGTTCTACGTTCTATCCCTAAGGTTTGTTTCCTCTTGATGTAGCCTTAAGCAGAGACTGGCGAATAACACATTCAATGAAAGGCGTTGTTAGGCTGCCAAAAAACTACAGTCTCCTGAAATCTCATCATATATTTTTTCTTCCTACCTTCATGATACTTTCAAGTAATGAGCAGTGCACCAATCAAACTTGGATGCCCAAGTTTCGTTCTCCTAGGTTGAAGAATTCGTTTGCAAGAACACTTTGAATTTTTAGGTTTCACTCTGTTTTGTCCTATATTGACAGATGCAGTTCGAACTCTAAATCAAACACAGTTTGGGCTAGCTTCATGAAACTTGACAAAATACTATAGTTCTACCTTCTATCTCTAAGGTTTGTTTCCTCTTGTTGTAGCCTAATGCAGGGACTGGCGAATAACACTTTTATTGAAAGGGGTTGCCAAACATCCAAAAACTAGAGTTTTCTGAAATCTCAACATATATTTTTTCATCCAATCTTCATGATACTTTCAAGTAATGATCAGTACACCAATCCCACTTGGATGCTCAAGTTTCATTCTCCTACATTGAAGCATTCGTTTGCAGGAACAGTTTGAATTTTTAGGTTTCACTCTGTTTTCTCCTATATTGACAAATGTAGTTGAAACTCTAAATCATACACGGTTTGGGCTAGCCTCTTGAAACTTGACACAATAAAGTAGTTCTACATTATATCCCTAAGGTTTGTTTCCTCTTGATGTAGCCTTCAGCACAGACTGGCGAATAACACTTTCAATGAAAGGCGTTGTTAGGCTGCCAAAAAACTAGAGTCTCCTGAAATCTCAACACATATTTTTTTCCGACCTTAATGATACTTTCAAGTAATGAGCAGTACACCAATCAAACTTGGATGCCCAAGTTTCGTTCTCCTGGGTTGATGCTTTCGTTTGCAGTAACAGTTTGAATTTCTAGGTTTCACTCTGTTTTCTCCTATATTGACAGATGCAGCTAGAACTCTAAATCAAACACGGTTTGTGCTAGCTTGTTGGAACTTGACACAATAAAGTAGTTCTACGTTCTATCTCTAAGGTTTGTTTCCTCTTGATGTAGCCTAATGCAGGGACTGGCGAATAACACTTATATTGAAAGGGGTTGCCAAACTTTCAATAAACTAGAGTCTCCTGAAATCTCAACATATATTTTTTCATCCAATCTTCATGATACATTCAAGTAATGATCAGTACACCATTCCCACTTGGATGCCCAAGTTTTGTTCTTCTAGGTTGAAGCATTCGTTTGCAGGAACAGTTTGAATTTTTAGGTTTCACTCTGTTTTCTCCTATATTGACAGATGCAGTTAGAACTTTAAATCAAACACGGTTTGTGCTAGCTACTTGAAACATGACACAATAAAGTTGTTCTAAGTTATATCCCTAAGGTTTGTTTCCTCTTGATGTAGCCTTAAGCAGAGACTGGCGAATAACACATTCGATGAAAGGCGTTGTTAGGCTGCCAAAAAACTACAGTCTCCTGAAATCTCATCATATATTTTTTCTTCCGACCTTCATGATACTTTCAAGTAATGAGCAGTGCACCAATCAAACTTGGATGCCCAAGTTTCGTTCTCCTAGGTTGAAGCATTCGTTTGCAGGAACAGTTTGAATTTTTAGGTTTCACTCTGTTTTGTCCTATATTGACAGATGCAGTTCGAACTCTAAATCAAACACGGTTTGTGCTAGCTTCTTGAAACTTGACAAAATACTGTAGTTCTACGTTCTATCTCTAAGGTTTGTTTCCTCTTGATGTAGCCTAATGCAGTTACTGGCGAATAACACTTTTATTGAAAGGGGTTGCCAAACATCTAAAAACTAGAGTCTTCTGAAATCTCAACATATATTTTTGCATCCAATCTTCATGATACTTTCAAGTAATGATCAGTACACCAATCCCACTTGGATGCTCAAGTTTCATTCTCCTACGTTGAAGCATTCGTTTGCAGTAACAGTTTTAATTTTTAGGTTTCACTGTTTTCTTCTATATTGACAAATGTAGTTCAAACTCTAAATCATACACGGTTTGGGCTAGCTTCTTGAAACTTGACACAATAAAGTAGTTCTACATTCTATCCCTAAGGTTTGTTTCCTCTTGATGTAGCCTTCAGCACAGACTGGCGAATAACACTTTCAATGAAAGGCGTTGTTAGGCTGCCAAAAAACTAGAGTCTCCTGAAATCTCAACACATATTTTTTTCCGACCTTAATGATACTTTCAAGTAATGAGCAGTACACCAATCAAACTTGGATGCCCAAGTTTCGTTCTCCTAGGTTGATGCATTCGTTTGCAGTAACAGTTTGAATTTCTAGATTTCACTCTGTTTTCTCCTATATTGACAGATGCAGCTAGAACTCTAAATCAAACACGGTTTGTGCTAGCTTCTTGAAACTTGACACAATAAAGTAGTTCTACGTTCTATCTCTAAGGTTTGTTTCCTCTTGATGTAGCCTAATGCAGGGACTGGCGAATAACACTTATATTGAAAGGGGTTGCCAAACTTTCAAAAAACTAGAGTCTCCTGAAATCTCAACATATATTTTTTCATCCAATCTTCATGATACATTCAAGTAATGATCAGTACACCATTCCCACTTGGATGCAAAGTTTTGTTCTTCTAGGTTGAAGCATTCGTTTGCAGGAACAGTTTGAATTTTTAGGTTTCACTCTGTTTTCTCCTATATTGACAGATGCAGTTAGAACGTTAAATCAAACACGGTTTGTGCTAGCTACTTGAAACATGACACAATAAAGTAGTTCTACGTTCTATCCCTAAGGTTTGTTTCCTCTTGATGTAGCCTTAAGCAGAGACTGGCGAATAACACATTCAATGAAAGGCGTTGTTAGGCTGCCAAAAACTACAGTCTCCTGAAATCTCATCATATATTTTTTCTTCCGACCCATGATACTTTCAAGTAATGAGCAGTGCACCAATCAAACTTGGATGCCCAAGTTTCGTTCTCCTAGGTTGAAGCATTCGTTTGCAGGAACAGTTTGAATTTTTAGGTTTCACTCGGTTTTGTCCTATATTGAGAGATGCAGTTCGAACTCTAAATCAAACACGGTTTGTGCTAGCTTCTTGAAACTTGACAAAATACTGTAGTTCTACGTTCTATCTCTAAGGTTTGTTTCCTCTTGATGTAGCCTAATGCAGGGACTGGCGAATAACACTTTTATTGAAAGGGGTTGCCAAACTTCCCAAAACTAGAGTCTTCTGAAATCTCAACATATATTTTTTTATCCAATCTTCATGATACTTTCGAGTAATGATCAGTACACCAATCCCACTTGGATGCTCAAGTTTCATTCTCCTACGTTGAAGCATTCGTTTGCAGTAACAGTTTGAATTTTTAGGTTTCATTCTGCTTTCTCCTATATTGACAAATGTAGTTCAAACTCTAAATCATACATGGTTTGGGCTAGCTTCTTGAAACTTGACACAATAAAGTAGTTCTACATTTATCCCTAAGGTTTGTTTCCTCTTGATGTAGCCTTCAGCACAGACTGGCGAATAACACTTTCAATGAAAGGCGTTGTTAGGCTGCCAAAAATCTAGAGTCTCCTGAAATCTCAACACATATTTTTTTCCGACCTTAATGATACTTTCAAGTAATGAGCAGTACACCAATCAAACTTGGATGCCCAAGTTTCGTTCTCCTATGTTGATGCATTCGTTTGCAGTAACAGTTTGAATTTCTAGGTTTCACTCTGTTTTCCCCTATATTGACAGATGCAGCTAGAACTCTAAATCAAACACGGTTTGTGGTAGCTTCTTGAAACTTGACACAATAAAGTAGTTCTACGTTCTATCTCTAAGGTTTGTTTCCTCTTGATGTAGCCTAATGCAGGGACTGGCGAATAACACTTATATTGAAAGGGGTTGCCAAACTTTCAAAAAACTAGAGTCTCCTGAAATCTCAACATATATTTTTTCATCCAATCTTCATGATACATTCAAGTAATGATCAGTACACCATTCCCACTTGGATGCCCAAGTTTTGTTCTTCTAGGTTGAAGCATTCGTTTGCAGGAACAGTTTGAATTTTTAGGTTTCACTCTGTTTTCTCCTATATTGACAGATGCAGTTAGAACTTTAAATCAAACACGGTTTGTGCTAGCTACTTGAAACATGACACAATAAAGTAGTTCTACGTTCTGTCTCTAAGGTTTGTTTCCTCTTGATGTAGCCTTAAGCAGAGACTGGCGAATAACACATTCAATGAAAGGCGTTGTTAGGCAGCCAAAAAACTACAGTCTCCTGAAATCTCATCATATATTTTTTCTTCCGACCTTCATGATACTTTCAAGTAATGAGCAGTGCACCAATCAAACTTGGATGCCCAAGTTTCGTTCTCCTAGGTTGAAGCATTCGTTTGCAGGAACAGTTTGAATTTTTAGGTTTCACTCTGTTTTGTCCTATATTGACAGATGCAGTTCGAACTCTAAATCAAACACGTTTTGTGCTAGCTTCTTGAAACTTGACAAAATACTGTAGTTCTACGTTCTATCTCTAAGGTTTGTTTCCTCTTGATGTAGCCTAATGCAGGGACTGGCGAATAACACTTTTATTGAAAGGGGTTGCCAAACTTCCCAAAACTAGAGTCTTCTGAAATCGCAACATATATTTTTTTATCCAATCTTCATGATACTTTCGAGTAATGATCAGTACACCAATCCCACTTGGATGCTCAAGTTTCATTCTCCTACGTTGAAGCATTCGTTTGCAGTAACAGTTTGAATTTTTAGGTTTCATTCTGCTTTCTCCTATATTGACAAATGTAGTTCAAACTCTAAATCATACACGGTTTGGGCTAGCTTCTTGAAATTTGACAAAATAAAGTAGTTCTACATTCTATCCCTAAGGTTTGTTTCCTCTTGATGTAGCCTTCAGCACAGACTGGCGAATAACACTTTCAATGAAAGGCGTTGTTAGGCTGCCAAAAAACTAGAGTCTCCTGAAATCTCAACGCATATTTTTTTCCGACCTTAATGATACTTTCAAGTAATGAGCAGTACACCAATCAAACTTGGATGCCCAAGTTTCGTTCTCCTAGGTTGATGCATTCATTTGCAGTAACAGTTTGAATTTCTAGGTTTCACTCTGTTTTCTCCTATATTGACAGATGCAGCTAGAACTCTAAATCAAACACGGTTTGTGCTAGCTTCTTGAAACTTGAAACAATAAAGTAGTTCTACGTTCTATCTCTAAGGTTTGTTTCCTCTTGATGTAGCCTAATGCAGGGACTGGCGAATAACACTTATATTGAAAGTGGTTGCCAAACTTTCAAAAAACTAGAGTCTCCTGAAATCTCAACATATATTTTTTCATCCAATCTTCATGATACATTCAAGTAATGACCAGTACACCATTCCCACTTGGATGCCCAAGTTTTGTTCTTCTAGGTTGAAGCATTCGTTTGCAGGAACAGTTTGAATTTTTAGGTTTCACTCTGTTTTCTCCTATATTGACAGATGCAGTTAGAACTTTAAATCAAACACGGTTTGTGCTAGCTACTTGAAACATGACACAATAAAGTAGTTCTACGTTCTATCCCTAAGGTTTGTTTCCTCTTGATGTAGCCTTAAGCAGAGACTGGCGAATAACACATTCAATGAAAGGCGTTGTTAGGCTGCCAAAAAACTACAGTCTCCTGAAATCTCATCATATATTTTTTCTTCCGACCTTCATGATACTTTCAAGTAATGAGCAGTGCACCAATCAAACTTGGATGCCCAAGTTTCGTTCTCCTAGGTTGAAGCATTCGTTTGCAGGAACAGTTTGAATTTTTAGGTTTCACTCTGTTTTGTCCTATATTGACAGATGCAGTTCGAACTCTAAATCAAACACGGTTTGTGCTAGCTTCTTGAAACTTGACAAAATACTGTAGATCTACGTTCTATCTCTAAGGTTTGTTTCCTCTTGATGTAGACTAATGCAGGGACTGGCGAATAACACTTTTATTGAAAGGGGTTGCCAAACATCTAAAAACTAGAGTCTTCTGAAATCTCAACATATATTTTTGCATCCAATCTTCATGATACTTTCAAGTAATGATCAGTACACCAATCCCACTTGGATGCTCAAGTTTCATTCTCCTACGTTGAAGCATTCGTTTGCAGTAACAGTTTTAATTTTTAGGTTTCACTGTTTTCTTCTATATTGACAAATGTAGTTCAAACTCTAAATCATACACGGTTTGGGCTAGCTTCTTGAAACTTGACACAATAAAGTAGTTCTACATTCTATCCCTAAGGTTTGTTTCCTCTTGATGTAGCCTTCAGCACAGACTGGCGAATAACACTTTCAATGAAAGGCGTTGTTAGGCTGCCAAAAAACTAGAGTCTCCTGAAATCTCAACACATATTTTTTTCCGACCTTAATGATACTTTCATGTAATGAGCAGTACACCAATCAAACTTGGATGCCCAAGTTTCGTTCTCCTAGGTTGATGCATTCGTTTGCAGTAACAGTTTGAATTTCTAGATTTCACTCTGTTTTCTCCTATATTGACAGATGCAGCTAGAACTCTAAATCAAACACGGTTTGTGCTAGCTTCTTGAAACTTGACACAATAAAGTAGTTCTACGTTCTATCTCTAAGGTTTGTTTCCTCTTGATGTAGCCTAATGCAGGGACTGGCGAATAACACTTATATTGAAAGGGGATGCCAAACTTTGAATAAACTAGAGTCTCCTGAAATCTCAACATATATTTTTTCATCCAATCTTCATGATACATTCAAGTAATGATCAGTACACCATTCCCACTTGGATGCCCAAGTTTTGTTCTTCTAGGTTGAAGCATTCGTTTGCAGGAACAGTTTGAATTTTTAGGTTTCACTCTGTTTTCTCCTATATTGACAGATGCAGTTAGAACTTTAAATCAAACACGGTTTGTGCTAGCTACTTGAAACATGACACAATAAAGTTGTTCTACGTTCTATCCCTAAGGTTTGTTTCCTCTTGATGTAGCCTTAAGCAGAGACTGGCGAATAACACATTCGATGAAAGGCGTTGTTAGGCAGCCAAAAAACTACAGTCTCCTGAAATCTCATCATATATTTTTTCTTCCGACCTTCATGATACTTTCAAGTAATGAGCAGTGCACCAATCAAACTTGGATGCCCAAGTTTCGTTCTCCTAGGTTGAAGCATTCGTTTGCAGGAACAGTTTGAATTTTTAGGTTTCACTCTGTTTTGTCCTATATTGACAGATGCAGTTCGAACTCTAAATCAAACACGGTTTGTGCTAGCTTCTTGAAACTTGACAAAATACTGTAGTTCTACGTTCTATCTCTAAGGTTTGTTTCCTCTTGATGTAGCCTAATGCAGTTACTGGCGAATAACACTTTTATTGAAAGGGGTTGCCAAACATCTAAAAACTAGAGTCTTCTGAAATCTCAACATATATTTTTGCATCCAATCTTCATGATACTTTCAAGTAATGATCAGTACACCAATCCCACTTGGATGCTCAAGTTTCATTCTCCTACGTTGAAGCATTCGTTTGCAGTAACAGTTTTAATTTTTAGGTTTCACTGTTTTCTTCTATATTGACAAATGTAGTTCAAACTCTAAATCATACAGGTTTGGGCTAGCTTCTTGAAACTTGACACAATAAAGTAGTTCTACGTTCTATCTCTAAGGTTTGTTTCCTCTTGATGTAGCCTAATGCAGGGACTGGCGAATTACACTTATATTGAAAGGGGTTGCCAAACTTTCAAAAAACTAGAGTCTCCTGAAATCTCAACATATATTTTTTCATCCAATCTTCATGATACATTCAAGTAATGATCAGTACACCATTCCCACTTGGATGCCCATGTTTTGTTCTTCTAGGTTGAAGCATTCGTTTGCAGGAACAGTTTGAATTTTTAGGTTTCACTCTGTTTTCTCCTATATTGACAGATGCATTTAGAACTTTAAATCAAACACGGTTTGTGCTAGCTACTTGAAACATGACACAATAAAGTAGTTCTACGTTCTATCCCTAAGGTTTGTTTCCTCTTGATGTAGCCTTATGCAGAGACTGGCGAATAACACATTCAATGAAAGGCGTTGTTAGGCTGCCAAAAAACTACAGTCTCCTGAAATCTCATCATATATTTTTTCTTCCGACCTTCATGATACTTTCAAGTAATGAGCAGTGCACCAATCATACTTGGATGCCCAAGTTTCGTTCTCCTAGGTTGAAGAATTCGTTTGCAAGAACACTTTGAATTTTTAGGTTTCACTCTGTTTTGTCCTATATTGACAGATGCAGTTCGAACTCTAAATCAAACACAGTTTGGGCTAGCTTCATGAAACTTGACAAAATACTATAGTTCTACGTTGTATCTCTAAGGTTTGTTTCCTCTTGATGTAGCCTAATGCAGGGACTGGCGAATAACACTTTTATTGAAAGGGGTTGCCAAACTTCCCAAAACTAGAGTCTTCTGAAATCTCAACATATATTTTTTTATCCAATCTTCATGATACTTTCGAGTAATGATCAGTACACCAATCCCACTTGGATGCTCAAGTTTCATTCTCCTACGTTGAAGCATTCGTTTGCAGTAACAGTTTGAATTTTTAGGTTTCATTCTGCTTTCTCCTATATTGACAAATGTAGTTCAAACTCTAAATCATACACGGTTTGGGCTAGCTTCTTGAAACTTGACACAATAAAGTAGTTCTACATTCTATCCCTAAGGTTTGTTTCCTCTTGATGTAGCCTTCAGCACAGACTGGCGAATAACACTTTCAATGAAAGGCGTTGTTAGGCTGCCAAAAAACTAGAGTCTCCTGAAATCTCAATGCATATTTTTTTCCGACCTTAATGATACTTTCAAGTAATGAGCAGTACACCAATCAAACTTGGATGCCCAAGTTTCGTTCTCCTAGGTTGATGCATTCGTTTGCAGTAACAGTTTGAATTTCTAGGTTTCACTCTGTTTTCTCCTATATTGACAGATGCAGCTAGAACTCTAAATCAAACACGGTTTGTGCTAGCTTCTTGAAACTTGACACAATAAAGTAGTTCTACGTTCTATCTCTAAGGTTTGTTTCCTCTTGATGTAGCATAATGCAGGGACTGGCGAATAACACTTATATTGAAAGGGGTTGCCAAACTTTCAAAAAACTAGAGTCTCCTGAAATCTCAACATATATTTTTTCATCCAATCTTCATGATACATTCAAGTAATGATCAGTACACCATTCCCACTTGGATGCCCAGGTTTTGTTCTTCTAGGTTGAAGCATTCGTTTGCAGGAACAGTTTGAATTTTTAGGTTTCACTCTGTTTTCTCCTATATTGACAGATGCAGTTAGAACTTTAAATCAAACACGGTTTGTGCTAGCTACTTGAAACATGACACAATAAAGTAGTTCTACGTTCTATCCCTAAGGTTTGTTTCCTCTTGATGTAGCCTTAAGCAGAGACTGGCGAATAACACATTCACTGAAAGGCGTTGTTAGGCTGCCAAAAAACTACAGTCTCCTGAAATCTCATATATTTTTTCTTCCGACCTTCATGATACTTTCAAGTAATGAGCAGTGCACCAATCAAACTTGGATGCCCAAGTTTTGTTCTCCTAGGTTGAAGCATTCGTTTGCAGGAACAGTTTGAATTTTTAGGTTTCACTCTGTTTTGTCCTATATTGACAGATGCAGTTCGAACTCTAAATCAAACACGGTTTGTGCTAGCTTCTTGAAACTTGACAAAATACTGTAGTTCTACGTTCTATCTCTAAGGTTTGTTTCCTCTTGATGTAGCCTAATGCAGGGACTGGCGAATAACACTTTTATTGAAAGGGGTTGCCAAACTTCCCAAAACTAGAGTCTTCTGAAATCTCAACATATATTTTTTTATCCAATCTTCATGATACTTTCGAGTAATGATCAGTACACCAATCCCACTTGGATGCTCAAGTTTCATTCTCCTACATTGAAGCATTCGTTTGCAGTAACAGTTTGAATTTTTAGGTTTCATTCTGCTTTCTCCTATATTGACAAATGTAGTTGAAACTCTAAATCATACACGGTTTGGGCTAGCCTCTTGAAACTTGACACAATAAAGTAGTTCTACATTATATCCCTAAGGTTTGTTTCCTCTTGATGTAGCCTTCAGCACAGACTGGCGAATAACATTTTCAATGAAAGGCGTTGTTAGGCTGCCAAAAAACTAGAGTCTCCTGAAATCTCAACACATATTTTTTTCCGACCTTACTGATACTTTCAAGTAATGAGCAGTACACCAATCAAACTTGGATGCCCAAGTTTCGTTCTCCTAGGTTGATGCATTCGTTTGCAGTAACAGTTTGAATTTCTAGGTTTCACTCTCTTTTCTCCTATATTGACAGATGCAGCTAGAACTCTAAATCAAACACGGTTTGTGCTAGCTTCTTGAAACTTGACACAATAAAGTAGTTCTACGTTCTATCTCTAAGGTTTGTTTCCTCTTGATGTAGCCTAATGCAGGGACTGGCGAATAACACTTATATTGAAAGGGGTTGCCAAACTTTCAAAAAACTAGAGTCTCCTGAAATCTCAACATATATTTTTTCATCCAATCTTCATGATACATTCAAGTAATGATCAGTACACCATTCCCACTTGGATGCCCAAGTTTTGTTCTTCTAGATTGAAGCATTCGTTTGCAGGAACAGTTTGAATTTTTAGGTTTCACTCTGTTTTCTCCTATATTGACAGATGCAGTTAGAACTTTAAATCAAACACAGTTTGTGCTAGCTACTTGGAACATGACACAATAAAGTTGTTCTACGTTCTATCCCTAAGGTTTGTTTCCTCTTGATGTAGCCTTAAGCAGAGACTGGCGAATAACACATTCGATGAAAGGCGTTGTTAGGCTGCCAAAAAACTACAGTCTCCTGAAATCTCATCATATATTTTTTCTTCCGACCTTCATGATACTTTCAAGTAATGAGCAGTGCACCAATCAAACTTGGATGCCCAAGTTTCGTTCTCCTAGGTTGAAGCATTCGTTTGCAGGAACAGTTTGAATTTTTAGGTTTCACTCTGTTTTGTCCTATATTGACAGATGCAGTTCGAACTCTAAATCAAACACGGTTTGTGCTAGCTTCTTGAAACTTGACAAAATACTGTAGTTCTACGTTCTATCTCTAAGGTTTGTTTCCTCTTGATGTAGCCTAATGCAGTTACTGGCGAATAACACTTTTATTGAAAGGGGTTGCCAAACATCTAAAAACTAGAGTCTTCTGAAATCTCAACATATATTTTTGCAACCAATCTTCATGATACTTTCAAGTAATGATCAGTACACCAATCCCACTTGGATGCTCAAGTTTCATTCTCCTACGTTGAAGCATTCGTTTGCAGTAACAGTTTTAATTTTTAGGTTTCACTGTTTTCTTCTATATTGACAAATGTAGTTCAAACTCTAAATCATACACGGTTTGTTCTAGCTTCTTGAAACTTGACACAATAAAGTAGTTCTACATTCTATCCCTAAGCTTTGTTTCCTCTTGATGTAGCCTTCAGCACAGACTGGCGAATAACACTTTCAATGAAAGGCGTTGTTAGGCTGCCAAAAAACTAGAGTCTCCTGAAATCTCAACACATATTTTTTTCCGACCTTAATGATACTTTCAAGTAATGAGCAGTACACCAATCAAACTTGGATGCCCAAGTTTCGTTCTCCTAGGTTGATGCATTCGTTTGCAGTAACAGTTTGAATTTCTAGGTTTCACTCTGTTTTCTCCTATATTGACAGATGCAGCTAGAACTCTAAATCAAACACGGTTTGTGCTAGCTTCTTGAAACTTGACACAATAAAGTAGTTCTACGTTCTATCTCTAAGCTTTGTTTCCTCTTGATGTAGCCTAATGCAGGGACTGGCGAATTACACTTATATTGAAAGGGGTTGCCAAACTTTCAAAAAACTAGAGTCTCCTGAAATCTCAACATATATTTTTTCATCCAATCTTCATGATACATTCAAGTAATGATCAGTACACCATTCCCACTTGGATGCCCAAGTTTTGTTCTTCTAGGTTGAAGCATTCGTTTGCAGGAACAGTTTGAATTTTTAGGTTTCACTCTGTTTTCTCCTATATTGACAGATGCATTTAGAACTTTAAATCAAACACGGTTTGTGCTAGCTACTTGAAACATGACACAATAAAGTAGTTCTACGTTCTATCCCTAAGGTTTGTTACCTCTTGATGTAGCCTTATGCAGAGACTGGCGAATAACACATTCAATGAAAGGCGTTGTTAGGCTGCCAAAAAACTACAGTCTCCTGAAATCTCATCATATATTTTTTCTTCCGACCTTCATGATACTTTCAAGTAATGAGCAGTGCACCAATCAAACTTGGATGCCCAAGTTTCTTTCTCCTAGGTTGAAGAATTCGTTTGCAAGAACACTTTGAATTTTTAGGTTTCACTCTGTGTTGTCCTATATTGACAGATGCAGTTCGAACTCTAAATCAAACACAGTTTGGGCTAGCTTCATGAAACTTGACAAAATACTATAGTTCTACGTTCTATCTCTAAGGTTTGTTTCCGCTTGATGTAGCCTAATGCAGGGACTGGCGAATAACACTTTTATTGAAAGGGCTTGCCAAACTTCCAAAAACTAGAGTTTTCTGAAATCTCAACATATATTTTTTCATCCAATCTTCATGATACTTTCAAGTAATGATCAGTACACCAATCCCACTTGGATGCTCAAGTTTCATTCTCCTACATTGAAGCATTCGTTTGCAGGAACAGTTTGAATTTTTTGGTTTCACTCTGTTTTCTCCTATATTGACAAATGTAGTTCAAACTCTAAATCATACACGATTTGGGCTAGCCTCTTGAAACTTGACACAATAAAGTAGTTCTACATTATATCCCTAAGGTTTGTTTCCTCTTGATGTAGCCTTCAGCACAGACTGGCGAATAACACTTTCAATGAAAGGCGTTGTTAGGCTGCCAAAAAACTAGAGTCTCCTGAAATCTCAACACATATTTTTTTTCCGACCTTAATGATACTTTCAAGTAATGAGCAGTACACCAATCAAACTTGGATGCCCAAGTTTCATTCTCCTAGGTTGATGCATTCGTTTGCAGTAACAGTTTGAATTTCTAGGTTTCACTCTGTTTTCTCCTATATTGACAGATGCAGCTAGAACTCTAAATCAAACACGGTTTGTGCTAGCTTCTTGAAACTTGACACAATAAAGTAGTTCTACGTTCTATCTCTAAGGATTGTTTCCTCTTGATGTAGCCTAATGCAGGGACTGGCGAATAACACTTATATTGAAAGGGGTTGCCAAACTTTCAAAAAACTAGAGTCTCCTGAAATCTCAACATATATTTTTTCATCCAATCTTCATGATACATTCAAGTAATGATCAGTACACCATTCCCACTTGGATGCCCAAGTTTTGTTCTTCTAGGTTGAAGCATTTGTTTGCAGGAACAGTTTGAATTTTTAGGTTTCACTCTGTTTTCTCCTATATTGACAGATGCAGTTAGAACTTTAAATCAAACACGGTTTGTGCTAGCTACTTGAAACATGACACAATAAAGTAGTTCTACGTTCTATCCCTAAGGTTTGTTTCCTCTTGATGTAGCCTTAAGCAGAGACTGGCGAATAACACATTCGATGAAAGGCGTTGTTAGGCTGCCAAAAAACTACAGTCTCCTGAAATACATCATATATTTTTTCTTCCGACCTTCATGATACTTTCAAGTAATGAGCAGTGCACCAATCAAACTTGGATGCCCAAGTTTCGTTCTCCTAGGTTGAAGCATTCGTTTGCAGGAACAGTTTGAATTTTTAGGTTTCACTCTGTTTTGTCCTATATTGACAGATGCAGTTCGAACTCTAAATCAAACACGGTTTGTGCTAGCTTCTTGAAACTTGACAAAATACTGTAGTTCTACGTTCTATCTCTAAGGTTTGTTTCCTCTTGATGTAGCCTAATGCAGGGACTGGCGAATAACACTTTTATTGAAAGGGGTTGCCAAACTTCCCAAAACTAGAGTCTTCTGAAATCTCAACATGTATTTTTTTATCCAATCTTCATGATACTTTCGAGTAATGATCAGTACACCAATCCCACTTGGATGCTCAAGTTTCATTCTCCTATGTTGAGGCATTCGTTTGCAGTAACAGTTTGAATTTTTAGGTTTCATTCTGCTTTCTCCTATATTGACAAATGTAGTTCAAACTCTAAATCATACACGGTTTGGGCTAGCTTCTTGAAACTTGACACAATAAAGTAGTTCTACATTTATCTCTAAGGTTTGTTTCCTCTTGATGTAGCCTTCAGCACAGACTGGCGAGTAACACTTTCAATGAAAGGCGTTGTTAGGCTGCCAAAAAACTAGAGTCTCCTGAAATCTCAACACATATTTTTTTCCGACCTTAAAGATACTTTCAAGTAATGAGCAGTACACCAATCAAACTTGGATGCCCAAGTTTCGTTCTCCTAAGTTGATGCATTCGTTTGCAGTAACAGTTTGAATTTCTAGGTTTCACTCTGTTTTCTCCTATATTGACAGATGCAGCTAGAACTCTAAATCAAACACGGTTTGTGCTAGCTTCTTGAAACTTGACACAATCAAGTAGTTCTACGTTCTATCTCTAAGGTTTGTTTCCTCTTGATGTAGCCTAATGCAGGGACTGGCGAATAACACTTATATTGAAAGGGGTTGCCAAACTTTCAAAAAACTAGAGTCTCCTGAAATCTCAACATATATTTTTTCATCCAATCTTCATGATACATTCAAGTAATGATCAGTACACCATTCCCACTTGGATGCCCAAGTTTGGTTTTTCTAGGTTGAAGCATTCGTTTGCAGGAACAGTTTGAATTTTTAGCTTTCACTCTGTTTTCTCCTATATTGACAGATGCAGTTAGAACTTTAAATCAAACACGGTTTGTGCTAGCTACTTGAAACATGACACAATAAAGTAGTTCTACGTTCTATCCCTAAGGTTTGTTTCCTCTTGATGTAGCCTTAAGCAGAGACTGGCGAATAACACATTCAATGAAAGGCGTTGTTAGGCTGCCAAAAAACTACAGTCTCCTGAAATCTCATCATATATTTTTTCTTCCGACCTTCATGATACTTTCAAGTAATGAGCAGTGCACCAATCAAAATTGGATGCCCAAGTTTCGTTCTCCTAGGTTGAAGAATTCGTTTGCAGGAACAGTTTGAATTTTTAGGTTTCACTCTGTTTTGTCCTATATTGACAGATGCAGTTCGAACTCTAAATCAAACACGGTTTGTGCTAGCTTCTTGAAACTTGACAAAATACTGTAGTTCTACGTTCTATCTCTAAGGTTTGTTTCCTCTTGATATAGCCTAATGCAGGGACTGGCGAATAAAACTTTTATTGAAAGGGGTTGCCAAACTTCCCAAAACTAGAGTCTTCTGAAATCTCAACATATATTTTTTTATCCAATCTTCATGATACTTTCGAGTAATGATCAGTACACCAATCCCACTTGGATGCTCAAGTTTCATTCTCCTACGTTGAAGCATTCGTTTGCAGTAACAGTTTTAATTTTTAGGTTTCACTGTTTTCTTCTATATTGACAAATGTAGTTCAAACTCTAAATCATACACGGTTTGGGCTAGCTTCTTGAAACTTGACACAATAAAGTAGTTCTACATTCTATCCCTAAGGTTTGTTTCCTCTTGATGTAGCCTTCAGCACAGACTGGCGAATAACACTTTCAATGAAAGGCGTTGTTAGGCTGCCAAAAAACTAGAGTCTCCTGAAATCTCAACACATATTTTTTTCCGACCTTAATGATACTTTCAAGTAATGAGCAGTACACCAATCAAACTTGGATGCCCAAGTTTCGTTCTCCTAGGTTGATGCATTCGTTTGCAGTAACAGTTTGAATTTCTAGGTTTCACTCTGTTTTCTCCTATATTGACAGATGCAGCTAGAACTCTACATCAAACACGGTTTGTGCTAGCTTCTTGAAACTTGACACAATAAAGTAGTTCTACGTTCTATCTCTAAGGTTTGTTTCCTCTTGATGTAGCCTAATGCAGGGACTGGCGAATAACACTTATATTGAAAGGGGTTGCCAAACTTTCAAAAAACTAGAGTCTCCTGAAATCTCAACATATATTTTTTCATCCAATGTTCATGATACATTCAAGTAATGATCAGTACACCATTTCCACTTGGATGCCCAAGTTTTGTTCTTCTAGGTTGAAGCATTCGTTTGCAGGTACAGTTTGAATTTTTAGGTTTCACTCTGTTTTCTCCTATATTGACAGATGCAGTTAGAACTTTAAATCAAACACGGTTTGTGCTAGCTACTTGAAACATGACACAATAAAGTTGTTCTACGTTCTATCCCTAAGGTTTGTTTCCTCTTGATGTAGCCTTAAGCAGAGACTGGCGAATAACACATTCGATGAAAGGCGTTGTTAGGCTGCCAAAAAACTACAGTCTCCTGAAATCTCATCATATATTTTTTCTACCGACCTTCATGATACTTTCAAGTAATGAGCAGTGCACCAATCAAACTTGGATGCCCAAGTTTCGTTCTCCTAGGTTGAAGCATTCGTTTGCAGGAACAGTTTGAATTTTTAGGTTTCACTCTGTTTTGTCCTTTATTGACAGATGCAGTTCGAACTCTAAATCAAACACGGTTTGTGCTAGCTTCTTGAAACTTGACAAAATACTGTAGTTCTACGTTCTATCTCTAAGGTTTGTTTCCTCTTGATGTAGCCTAATGCAGGGACTGGCGAATAACACTTTTATTGAAAGGGGTTGCCAAACTTCCAAAAACTAGAGTCTTCTGAAATCTCAACATATATTTTTGCATCCAATCTTCATGACACTTTCAAGTAATGATCAGTACACCAATCCCACTTGGATGCTCAAGTTTCATTCTCCTACGTTGAAGCATTCGTTTGCAGTAACAGTTTTAATTTTTAGGTTTCACTGTTTTCTCCTATATTGACAAATGTAGTTCAAACTCTCAATCATACACGGTTTGGGCTAGCTTCTTGAAACTTGACACAATAAAGTAGTTCTACATTCTATCCCTAAGGTTTGTTTCCTCTTGATGTAGCCTTCAGCACAGACTGGCGAATAACACTTTCAATGAAAGGCGTTGTTAGGCTGCCAAAAAACTAGAGTCTCCTGAAATCTCAACACATATTTTTTTCCGACCTTAATGATACTTTCAAGTAATGAGCAGTACACCAATCAAACTTGGATGCCCAAGTTTCGTTCTCCTAGGTTGATGCATTCGTTTGCAGTTACAGTTTGAATTTCTAGGTTTCACTCTGTTTTCTCCTATATTGACAGATGCAGTTAGAACTTTAAATCAAACACGGTTTGTGCTAGCTACTTGAAACATGACACAATAAAGTAGTTCTACGTTCTATCCCTAAGGTTTGTTTCCTCTTGATGTACCCTTAAGCAGAGACTGGCGAATAACACATTCAATGAAAGGCGTTGTTAGGCTGCCAAAAAACTACAGTCTCCTGAAATCTCATCATATATTTTTTCTTCCGACCTTCATGATACTTTCAAGTAATGAGCAGTGCACCAATCAAACTTGGATGCCCAAGTTTCGTTCTCCTAGGTTGAAGCATTCGTTTGCAGGAACAGTTTGAATTTTTAGGTTTCACTCTGTTTTGTCCTATATTGACAGATGCAGTTCGAACTCTAAATCAAACACGGTTTGTGCTAGCTTCTTGAAACTTGACAAAATACTGTAGTTCTACGTTCTATCTCTAAGGTTTGTTTCCTCTTGATGTAGCCTAATGCAGGGACTGGCGAATAACACTTTTATTGAAAGGGGTTGCCAAACTTCCAAAAACTAGAGTCTTCTGAAATCTCAACATATATTTTTGCATCCAATCTTCATGATACTTTCAAGTAATGATCAGTACACCAATCCCACTTGGATGCTCAAGTTTCATTCTCCTACGTTGAAGCATTTGTTTGCAGTAACAGTTTGAATTTTTAGGTTTCATTCTGCTTTCTCCTATATTGACAAATGTAGTTCAAACTCTAAATCATACACGGTTTGGGCTAGCTTCTTGAAACTTGACACAATAAAGTAGTTCTACATTTATCCCTAAGGTTTGTTTCCTCTTGATGTAGCCTTCAGCACAGACTGGCGAATAACACTTTCAATGAAAGGCGTTGTTAGGCTGCCAAAAAACTAGAGTCTCCTGAAATCTCAACACATTTTTTTTTCCGACCCTAATGATACTTTCAAGTAATGAGCAGTACACCAAGCAAACTTGGATGCCCAAGTTTCGTTCTCCTAGGTTGATGCATTCGTTTGCAGTAACAGTTTGAATTTCTAGGTTTCACTCTGTTTTCTCCTATATTGACAGATGCAGCTAGAACTCTAAATCAAACACGGTTTGTGCTAGCTTCTTGAAACTTGACACAATAAAGTAGTTCTACGTTCTATCTCTAAGGTTTGTTTCCTCTTGATGTAGCCTAATGCAGGGACTGGCGAATAACACTTTTATTGAAAGGGGTTGCCAAACTTTCAAAATCTAGAGTCTCCTGAAATCTCAACATATATTTTTTCATCCAATCTTCATGATACATTCAAGTAATGATCAGTACACCATTCCCACTTGGATGCCCAAGTTTTGTTCTTCTAGGTTGACGCATTCGTTTGCAGGAACAGTTTGAATTTTTAGGTTTCACTCTGTTTTCTCCTATATTGACAGATGCAGTTAGAACTTTAAATCAAACACGGTTTGTGCTAGCTACTTGAAACATGACACAATAAAGTAGTTCTACGTTCTATCCCTAAGGTTTGTTTCCTCTTGATGTAGCCTTAAGCAGAGACTGGCGAATAACACATTCAATGAAAGGCTTTGTTAGGCTGCCAAAAAACTACAGTCTCCTGAAATCTCATCATATATTTTTTCTTCCGACCTTCATGATACTTTCAAGTAATGAGCAGTGCACCAATCAAACTTGGATGCCCAAGTTTCGTTCTCCTAGGTTGAAGAATTCATTTGCAGGAACAGTTTGAATTTTTAGGTTTCACTCTGTTTTGTCCTATATTGACAGATGCAGTTCGAACTCTAAATCAAACACGGTTTGTGCTAGCTTCTTGAAACTTGACAAAATACTGTAGTTCTACGTTCTATCTCTAAGGTTTGTTTCCTCTTGATGTAGCCTAATGCAGGGACTGGCGAATAACACTTTTATTGAAAGGGGTTGCCAAACTTCCAAAAACTAGAGTCTTCTGAAATCTCAACATATATTTTTGCATCCAATCTTCATGATACTTTCAAGTAATGATCAGTACACCAATCCCACTTGGATGCTCAAGTTTCATTATCCTACGTTGAAGCATTCGTTTGCAGTAACAGTTTTAATTTTTAGGTTTCACTGTTTTCTTCTATATTGACAAATGTAGTTCAAACTCTAAATCATACACGGTTTGGGCTAGCTTCTTGAAACTTGACACAATAAAGTAGTTCTACATTCTATCCCTAAGGTTTGTTTCCTCTTGATGTAGCCTTCAGCACAGACTGGCGAATAACACTTTCAATGAAAGGCGTTGTTAGGCTGCCAAAAATCTAGAGTCTCCTGAAATCTATACACATATTTTTTTCCGACCTTAATGATACTTTCAAGTAATGAGCAGTACACCAATCAAACTTGGATGCCCAAGTTTCGTTCTCCTAGGTTGATGCATTCGTTTGCAGTAACAGTTTGAATTTCTAGGTTTCACTCTGTTTTCTCCTATATTGACAGATGCAGCTAGAACTCTAAATCAAACACGGTTTGTGCTAGCTTCTTGAAACTTGACACAATAAAGTAGTTCTACGTTCTATCTCTAAGGTTTGTTTCCTCTTGATGTAGCCTAATGCAGGGACTGGCGAATAACACTTATATTGAAAGGGGTTGCCAAACTTTCAAAAAACTAGAGTCTCCTGAAATCTCAACATATATTTTTTCATCCAATCTTCATGATACATTCAAGTAATGATCAGTACACCATTCCCACTTGGATGCCCAAGTTTTGTTCTTCTAGGTTGAAGCATTCGTTTGCAGGAACAGTTTGAATTTCTAGGTTTCACTCTGTTTTCTCCTATATTGACAGATGCAGTTAGAACCTTACATCAAGCACGGTTTGTGCTAGCTACTTGAAACATGACACAATAAAGTAGTTCTACGTTCTATCCCTAAGGTTTGTTTCCTCTTGATGTACCCTTAAGCAGAGACTGGCGAATAACACATTCAATGAAAGGCGTTGTTAGGCTGCCAAAAAACTACAGTCTCCTGAAATCTCATCATATATTTTTTCTTCTGACCTTCATGATACTTTCAAGTAATGAGCAGTGCACCAATCAAACTTGGATGCCCAAGTTTTGTTCTCCTAGGTTGAAGCATTCGTTTGCAGGAACAGTTTGAATTTTTAGGTTTCACTCTGTTTTGTCCTATATTGACAGATGCAGTTCGAACTCTAAATCAAACACGGTTTGTGCTAGCTTCTTGAAACTTGACAAAATACTGTAGTTCTACGTTCTATCTCTAAGGTTTGTTTCCTCTTGATGTAGCCTAATGCAGGGACTGGCAAATAACACTTTTATTGAAAGGGGTTGCCAAACTTCCAAAAACTAGAGTCTTCTGAAATCTCAACATATATTTTTGCATCCAATCTTCATGATACTTTCAAGTAATGATCAGTACACCAATCCCACTTGGATGCTCAAGTTTCATTATCCTACGTTGAAGCATTCGTTTGCAGTAACAGTTTTAATTTTTAGGTTTCACTGTTTTCTTCTATATTGACAAATGTAGTTCAAACTCTAAATCATACACGGTTTGGGCTAGCTTCTTGAAACTTGACACAATAAAGTAGTTCTACATTCTATCCCTAAGGTTTGTTTCCTCTTGATGTAGCCTTCAGCACAGACTGGCGAATAACACTTTCAATGAAAGGCGTTGTTAGGCTGCCAAAAAACTAGAGTCTCCTGAAATCTCAACACATATTTTTTTCCGACCTTAATGATACTTTCAAGTAATGAGCAGTACACCAATCAAACTTGGATGCCCAAGTTTCGTTCTCCTAGGTTGATGCATTCGTTTGCAGTAACAGTTTGAATTTCTAGGTTTCACTCTGTTTTCTCCTATATTGACAGATGCAGCTAGAACTCTAAATCAAACACGGTTTGTGCTAGCTTCTTGAAACTTGACACAATAAAGTAGTTCTACTTTCTATCTCTAAGGTTTGTTTCCTCTTGATGTAGCCTAATGCAGGGACTGGCGAATAACACTTATATTGAAAGGGGTTGCCAAACTTTCAAAAAACTAGAGTCTCCTGAAATCTCAACATATATTTTTTCATCCAATCTTCATGATACATTCAAGTAATGATCAGTACACCATTCCCACTTGGATGCCCAAGTTTTGTTCTTCTAGGTTGAAGCATTCGTTTGCAGGAACAGTTTGAATTTTTAGGTTTCACTCTGTTTTCTCCTATATTGACAGATGCAGTTAGAACGTTAAATCAAACACGGTTTGTGCTAGCTACTTGAAACATGACACAATAAAGTTGTTCTACGTTCTATCCCTAAGGTTTGTTTCCTCTTAATGTAGGCTTAAGCAGAGACTGGCGAATAACACATTCGATGAAAGGCGTTGTTAGGCTGCCAAAAAACTACAGTCTCCTGAAATCTCATCATATATTTTTTCTTCCGACCTTCATGATACTTTCAAGTAATGAGCAGTGCACCAATCAAACTTGGATGCCCAAGTTTCGTTCTCCTAGGTTGAAGCATTCGTTTGCAGGAACAGTTTGAATTTTTAGGTTTCACTCTGTTTTGTCCTATATTGACAGATGCAGTTCGAACTCTAAATCAAACACGGTTTGTGCTAGCTTCTTGAAACATGACAAAATACTGTAGTTCTACGTTCTATCTCTAAGGTTTGTTTCCTCTTGATGTAGCCTAATGCAGTTACTGGCGAATAACACTTTTATTGAAAGGGGTTGCCAAACTTCCAAAAACTAGAGTCTTCTGAAATCTCAACATATATTTTTGCATCCAATCTTCATGACACTTTCAAGTAATGATCAGTACACCAATCCCACTTGGATGCTCAAGTTTCATTCTCCTACGTTGAAGCATTCATTTGCAGTAACAGTTTTAATTTTTAGGTTTCACTGTTTTCTCCTATATTGACAAATGTAGTTCAAACTCTAAATCATACACGGTTTGGGCTAGCTTCTTGAAACTTGACACAATAAAGTAGTTCTACATTCTATCCCTAAGGTTTGTTTCCTCTTGATGTAGCCTTCAGCACAGACTGGCGAATAACACTTTCAATGAAAGGCGTTGTTAGGCTGCCAAAAAACTAGAGTCTCCTGAAATCTCAACACATATTTTTTTCCGACCTTAATGATACTTTCAAGTAATGAGCAGTACACCAATCAAACTTGGATGCCCAAGTTTCGTTCTCCTAGGTTGATGCATTCGTTTGCAGTTACAGTTTGAATTTCTAGGTTTCACTCTGTTTTCTCCTATATTGACAGATGCAGCTAGAACTCTAAATCAAACACGGTTTGTGCTAGCTTCTTGAAACTTGACACAATAAAGTAGTTCTACGTTCTATCCCTAAGGTTTGTTTCCTCTTGATGTACCCTTAAGCAGAGACTGGCGAATAACACATTCAATGAAAGGCGTTGTTAGGCTGCCAAAAAACTACAGTCTCCTGAAATCTCATCATATATTTTTTCTTCTGACCTTCATGATACTTTCAAGTAATGAGCAGTGCACCAATCAAACTTGGATGCCCAAGTTTCGTTCTCCTAGGTTGAAGCATTCGTTTGCAGGAACAGTTTGAATTTTTAGGTTTCACTCTCTTTTGTCCTATATTGACAGATGCAGTTCGAACTCTAAATCAAACACGGTTTGTGCTAGCTTCTTGAAACTTGACAAAATACTGTAGTTCTAGGTTCTATCTCTAAGGTTTGTTTCCTCTTGATGTAGCCTAATGCAGGGACTGGCGAATAACACTTTTATTGAAAGGGGTTGCCAAACTTCCAAAAACTAGAGTCTTCTGAAATCTCAACATATATTTTTGCATCCAATCTTCATGATACTTTCAAGTAATGATCAGTACACCAATCCCACTTGGATGCTCAAGTTTCATTCTCCTACGTTGAAGCATTCGTTTGCAGTAACAGTTTGAATTTCTAGGTTTCACTCTGTTTTCTCCTATATTGACAGATGCAGTTAGAACCTTACATCAAGCACGGTTTGTGCTAGCTACTTGAAACATGACACAATAAAGTAGTTCTACGTTCTATCCCTAAGGTTTGTTTCCTCTTGATGTACCCTTAAGCAGAGACTGGCGAATAACACATTCAATGAAAGGCATTGTTAGGCTGCCAAAAAACTACAGTCTCCTGAAATCTCATCATATATTTTTTCTTCTGACCTTCATGATACTTTCAAGTAATGAGCAGTGCACCAATCAAACTTGGATGCCCAAGTTTCGTTCTCCTAGGTTGAAGCATTCGTTTGCAGGAACAGTTTGAATTTTTAGGTTTCACTCTGTTTTGTCCTATATTGACAGATGCAGTTCGAACTCTAAATCAAACACGGTTTGTGCTAGCTTCTTGAAACTTGACAAAATACTGTAGTTCTACGTTCTATCTCTAAGGTTTGTTTCCTCTTGATGTAGCCTAATGCAGGGACTGGCAAATAACACTTTTATTGAAAGGGGTTGCCAAACTTCCAAAAACTAGAGTCTTCTGAAATCTCAACATATATTTTTGCATCCAATCTTCATGATACTTTCAAGTAATGATCAGTACACCAATCCCACTTGGATGCTCAAGTTTCATTATCCTACGTTGAAGCATTCGTTTGCAGTAACAGTTTTAATTTTTAGGTTTCACTGTTTTCTTCTATATTGACAAATGTAGTTCAAACTCTAAATCATACACGGTTTGGGCTAGCTTCTTGAAACTTGACACAATAAAGTAGTTCTACATTCTATCCCTAAGGTTTGTTTCCTCTTGATGTAGCCTTCAGCACAGACTGGCGAATAACACTATCAATGAAAGGCGTTGTTAGGCTGCCAAAAAACTAGAGTCTCCTGAAATCTCAACACATATTTTTTTTCCGACCTTAATGATACTTTCAAGTAATGAGCAGTACACCAATCAAACTTGGATGCCCAAGTTTCGTTCTCCTAGGTTGATGCATTCGTTTGCAGTAACAGTTTGAATTTCTAGGTTTCACTCTGTTTTCTCCTATATTGACAGATGCAGCTAGAACTCTAAATCAAACACGGTTTGTGCTAGCTTCTTGAAACTTGACACAATAAAGTAGTTCTACGTTCTATCTCTAAGGTTTGTTTCCTCTTGATGTAGCCTAATGCAGGGACTGGCGAATAACACTTATATTGAAAGGGGTTGCCAAACTTTCAAAAAACTAGAGTCTCCTGAAATCTCAACATATATTTTTTCATCCAATCTTCATGATACATTCAAGTAATGATCAGTACACCATTCCCACTTGGATGCCCAAGTTTTGTTCTTCTAGGTTGAAGCATTCGTTTGCAGGAACAGTTTGAATTTTTAGGTTTCACTCTGTTTTCTCCTATATTGACAGATGCAGTTAGAACTTTAAATCAAACACGGTTTGTGCTAGCTACTTGAAACATGACACAATAAAGTTGTTCTACGTTCTATCCCTAAGGTTTGTTTCCTCTTGATGTAGCCTTAAGCAGAGACTGGCGAATAACACATTCGATGAAAGGCGTTGTTAGGCTGCCAAAAAACTACAGTCTCCTGAAATCTCATCATATATTTTTTCTTCCGAACTTCTGATACTTTCAAGTAATGAGCAGTGCACCAATCAAACTTGGATGCCCAAGTTTCGTTCTCCTAGGTTGAAGCATTCGTTTGCAAAAACAGTTTGAATTTTTAGGTTTCACTCTGTTTTGTCCTATATTGACAGATGCAGTTCGAACTCTAAATCAAACACGGTTTGTGCTAGCTTCTTGAAACTTGACAAAATACTGTAGTTCTACGTTCTATCTCTAAGGTTTGTTTCCTCTTGATGTAGCCTAATGCAGTTACTGGCGAATAACACTTTTATTGAAAGGGGTTGCCAAACTTCCAAAAACTAGAGTCTTCTGAAATCTCAACATATATTTTTGCATCCAATCTTCATGACACTTTCAAGTAATGATCAGTACACCAATCCCACTTGGATGCTCAAGTTTCATTCTCCTACGTTGAAGCATTCGTTTGCAGTAACAGTTTTAATTTTTAGGTTTCACCGTTTTCTCCTATATTGACAAATGTAGTTCAAACTCTAAATCATACACGGTTTGGGCTAGCTTCTTGAAACTTGACACAATAAAGTAGTTCTACATTCTATCCCTAAGGTTTGTTTCCTCTTGATGTAGCCTTCAGCACAGACTGGCGAATAACACTTTCAATGAAAGGCGTTGTTAGGCTGCCAAAAAACTAGAGTCTCCTGAAATCTCAACACATATTTTTTTCCGACCTTAATGATACTTTCAAGTAATGAGCAGTACACCAATCAAACTTGGATGCCCAAGTTTCGTTCTCCTAGTTTGATGCATTCGTTTGCAGTTACAGTTTGAATTTCTAGGTTTCACTCTGTTGTCTCCTATATTGACAGATGCAGCTAGAACTCTAAATCAAACACGGTTTGTGCTAGCTACTTGAAACATGACACAATAAAGTAGTTCTACGTTCTATCCCTAAGGTTTGTTTCCTCTTGATGTACCCTTAAGCAGAGACTGGCGAATAACACATTCAATGAAAGGCGTTGTTAGGCTGCCAAAAAACTACAGTCTCCTGAAATCTCATCATATATTTTTTCTTCCGACCTTCATGATACTTTCAAGTAATGAGCAGTGCACCAATCAAACTTGGATGCCCAAGTTTCGTTCTCCTAGGTTGAAGCATTCGTTTGCAGGAACAGTTTGAATTTTTAGGTTTCACTCTCTTTTGTCCTATATTGACAGATGCAGTTCGAACTCTAAATCAAACACGGTTTGTGCTAGCTTCTTGAAACTTGACAAAATACTGTAGTTCTACGTTCTATCTCTAAGGTTTGTTTCCTCTTGATGTAGCCTAATGCAGGGACTGGCGAATAACACTTTCATTGAAAGGGGTTGCCAAACTTCCCAAAACTAGATTCTTCAGAAATGTCAACATATTTTTGCATCCAATCTTCATGATACTTTCGAGTAATGATCAGTACACCAATCCCACTTGGATGCTCAAGTTTCCTTCTCCTACGTTGAAGCATTCGTTTTCAGTAACAGTTTGAATTTTTAGGTTTCATTCTGCTTTCTCCTATATTGACAAATGTAGTTCAAACTCTAAATCATACACGGTTTGGGCTAGCTTCTTGAAACTTGACACAATAAAGTAGTTCTACATTCTATCCCTAAGGTTTGTTTCCTCTTGATGTAGCCTTCAGCACAGACTGGCGATTAACACTTTCAATGAAAGGCGTTGTTAGGCTGCCAAAAAACTAGAGTCTCCTGAAATCTCAACACATATTTTTTTCCGACCTTAATGATACTTTCAAGTAATGAGCAGTACACCAAGCAAACTTGGATGCCCAAGTTTCGTTCTCCTAGGTTGATGCATTCGTTTGCAGTAACAGTTTGAATTTCTAGGTTTCACTCTGTTTTCTCCTATATTGACAGATGCAGCTAGAACTCTAAATCAAACACGGTTTGTGCTAGCTTCTTGAAACTTGACACAATAAAGTAGTTCTACGTTCTATCTCTAAGGTTTGTTCCTGTTGATGTAGCCTAATGCAGGGACTGGTGAATAACACTTATATTGAAAGGGGTTGCCAAACTTTCAAAAAACGAGAGTCTCCTGAAATCTCAACATATATTTTTTCATCCAATCTTCACGATACATTCAAGTAATGTTCAGTACACCATTCCCACTTTATGCCCAAGTTTTGTTCTTCTAGGTTGAAGCATTCGTTTGCAGGAACAGTTTGAATTTTTAGGTTTCACTCTGTATTGTCCTATATTGACAGACGCAGTTCGAACTCTAAATCAAACACGGTTTGTGCTAGCTTCTTGAAACTTGACAAAATACTGTAGTTCTACGTTCTATCTCTAAGGTTTGTTTCCTCTTGATGTAGACTAATGCAGGGACTGGCGAATAACACTTTTATTGAAAGGGGTTGCCAAACTTTCAAAAAACTAGAGTCTCCTGAAATCTCAACATATATTTTTTCATCCAATCTTCACGATACATTCAAGTAATGTTCAGTGCACCATTCCCACTTTATGCCCAAGTTTTGTTCTTCTAGGTTGAAGCATTCGTTTGCAGGAACAGTTTGAATTTTTAGGTTTCACTCTGTTTTCTCCTATATTGACAGATGCAGTTAGAACTTTAAATCAAACACGGTTTGTGCTGGCTACTTGAAACATGACACAATAAAGTAGTTCTACGTTCTATCCCTAAGGTTTTTTCCTCTTGATGTAGCCTTAAGCAGAGACTGGCGAATAACACATTCAATGAAAGGCGTTGTTAGGCTGCCAAAAAACTACAGTCTCCTGAAATCTCATCATATATTTTTTCTTCCGACCTTCATGATACTTTCAAGTAATGAGCAGTGCACCAATCATACTTGGATGCCCAAGTTTCGTTCTCCTAGGTTGAAGCATTCGTTTGCAGGAACAGTTTGAATTTTTAGGTTTCACTCTGTTTTGTCCTATATTGACAGATGCAGTTCGAACTCTAAATCAAACACGGTTTGTGCTAGCTTCTTGAAACTTGACAAAATACTGTAGTTCTATGTTCTATCTCTAAGGTTTTTTTCCTCTTGATGTAGACTAATGCAGGGACTGGCGAATAACACTTTTATTGAAAGGGGTTGCCAAACTTCCCAAAACGGGAGTCTTCTGAAATCTCAACATATTTTTTTTATCCAATCTTCATGATACTTTCGAGTAATGATCAGTACACCAATCCCACTTGGATGCTCAAGTTCCTTCTCCTACGTTGAAGCATTCGTTTGCAGTAACAGTTTGAATTTTTAGGTTTCATTCTGCTTTCTCCTATATTGACAAATGTAGTTCAAACTCTAAATCATACACGGTTTGGGCTAGCTTCTTGAAACTTGACACAATAAAGTAGTTCTACATTCTATCCCTAAGGTTTGTTTCCTCTTGATGTAGCCTTCAGCACAGACTGGCGAATAACACTTTCAATGAAAGGCGTTGTTAGGCTGCCAAAAAACTAGAGTCTCCTGAAATCTCAACACATATTTTTTTCCGACCTTAATGATACTTTCAAGTAATGAGCAGTACACCAAGCAAACTTGGATTCCCAAGTTTCGTTCTCCTAGGTTGATGCATTCGTTTGCAGTAACAGTTTGAATTTCTAGGTTTCACTCTGTTTTCTCCTATATTGACAGATGCAGCTAGAACTCTAAATCAAACACGGTTTGTGCTAGTTTCTTGAAACTTGACACAATAAAGTAGTTCTACTTTCTATCTCTAAGGTTTGTTTCCTCTTGATGTAGCCTAATGCAGGGACTGGCGAATAACACTTATATTGAAAGGGGTTGCCAAACTTTCAAAAAACTAGAGTCTCCTGAAATCTCAACATATATTTTTTCATCCAATCTTCACGATACATTCAAGTACTGATCAGTACACCATTCCCACTTGGATGCCCAAGTTTTGTTCTTCTAGGTTGAAGCATTCGTTTGCAGGAACAGTTTGAATTTTTAGGTTTCACTCTGTTTTCTCCTATATTGACAGATGCAGTTGGAACTTTAAATCAAACACGGTTTGTGCTAGCTACTTGAAACATGACACAATAAAGTAGTTCTACATTCTATCCCTAAGGTTTGTTTCCTCTTGATGTACCCTTAAGCAGAGACTGGCGAATAACACATTCAATGAAAGGCGTTGTTAGGCTGCCAAAAAACTACAGTCTCCTGAAATCTCATCATATATTTTTTCTTCCGACCTTCATGATACTTTCAAGTAATGAGCAGTGCACCAATCAAACTTGGATGCCCAAGTTTCGTTCTCCTAGGTTGAAGCATTCGTTTGCAGGAACAGTTTGAATTTTTAGGTTTCACTCTGTTTTGTCCTATATTGACAGATGCAGTTCGAACTCTAAATCAAACACGGTTTTACTAGTTTCTTGAAACTTGACACAATAAAGTAGTTCTACGTTCTATCTCTAAGGTTTGTTTCCTCGTGATGTAGCCTAATGCAGTTACTGGCGAATAACACTTTAATTGAAAGGGGTTGCCAAACTTCCCAAAACTAGAGTCTTCTGAAATCTCAACATATATTTTTTTATCCAATCTTCATGATACTTTCAAGTAATGATCAGTACACCAATCCCACTAGGATGCTCAAGTTTCCTTCTCCTACGTTGAAGCATTCGTTTGCAGTAACAGTTTTAATTTTTAGGTTTCACTGTTTTCTTCTATATTGACAAATGTAGTTCAAACTCTAAATCATACATGGTTTGGGCTAGCTTCTGGAAACTTGACACAATAAAGTAGTTCTACATTCTATCCCTAAGGTTTGTTTCCTCTTGATGTAGCCTTCAGCACAAACTGGCGAATAACACTTTCAATGAAAGGCGTTGTTAGGCTGCCAAAAAACTAGAGTCTCCAGAAATCTCAACACATATTTTTTTCCGACCTTAATGATACTTTCAAGTAATGAGCAGTACACCAATCAAACTTGGATGCCCAAGTTTCGTTCTCCTAGGTTGATGCATTCGTTTGCAGTAACAGTTTGAATTTCTAGGTTTCACTCTGTTTTCTCCTATATTGACAGATGCAGCTAGAACTTTAAATCAAACATGGTTTGTGCTCGCTTCTTGAAACTTGACACAATAAAGTAGTTCTACGTTCTATCTCTAAGGTTTGTTTCCTCTTGATGTAGCCTAATGCAGGGACTGGCGAATAACACTTATATTGAAAGGGGTTGCCAAACTTTCAAAAAACTAGAGTCTCCTGAAATCTCAACATACATTTTTTCATCCAATCTTCATGATACATTCAAGTAATGATCAGTACACCATTCCCACTTGGATGCCCAAGTTTTGTTCTTCTAGGTTGAAGCATTCGTTTGCAGGAACAGTTTGAATTTTTAGGTTTCACGCTGTTTTCTCCTATATGGACAGATGCAGTTAGAACTTTAAATCAAACACGGGTTGTGCTGGCTACTTGAAACATGACACAATAAAGTAGTTCTACGTTCTATCCCTAAGGTTTGTTTCCTCTTGATGTACCCTTAAGCAGAGACTGGCGAATAACACATTCAATGAAAGGCGTTGTTAGGCTGCCAAAAAACTACAGTCTCCTGAAATCTCATCATATATTTTTTCTTCCGACCTTCATGATACTTTCAAGTAATGAGCAGTGCACCAATCAAACTTGGATGCCCAAGTTTCGTTCTCCTAGGTTGAAGCATTCGTTTGCAGGAACAGTTTGAATTTTTACGTTTCACTCTGTTTTGTCCTATATTGACAGATGCAGTTCGAACTCTAAATCAAACACGGTTTGTGCTAGCTTCTTGAAACTTGACAAAATACTGTGGTTCTACGTTCTATCTCTAAGGTTTGTTTCCTCTTCATGTAGACTAATGCAGGGACTGGCGAATAACACTTCTATTGAAAGGGGTTGCCAAACTTCCCAAAACTAGAGTCTTCTGAAATCTCAACATATTTTTTTTATCCAATCTTCATGATACTTTCGAGTAATGATCAGTACACCAATCCCACTTGGATGCTCAAGTTTCCTTCTCCTACGTTGAAGCATTCATTTGCAGTAACAGTTTGAATTTTTAGGTTTCATTCTGCTTTCTCCTATATTGACAAATATAGTTCAAACTCTAAATCATACACGGTTTGGGCTAGCTTCTTGAAACTTGACACAATAAAGTAGTTCTACATTCTATCCCTAAGGTTTGTTTCCTCTTGATGTAGCCTTCAGCACAGACTGGCGAATAACACTTTCAATGAAAGGTGTTGTTAGGCTGCCAAAAAACTAGAAACTCCTGAAATCTCAACACATATTTTTTTCCGACCTTAATGATACTTTCAAGTAATGAGCAGTACACCAAGCAAACTTGGATGCCCAAGTTTCGTTCTCCTAGGTTGATGCATTCGTTTGCAGTAACAGTTTGAATTTCTAGGTTTCACTCTGTTTTCTCCTATATTGACAGATGCAGCTAGAACTCTAAATCAAACACGGTTTGTGCTAGTTTCTTGAAACTTGACACAATAAAGTAGTTCTACATTCTATCTCTAAGGTTTGTTTCCTCTTGATGTAGCCTAATGCAGGGACTGGTGAATAACACTTATATTGAAAGGGGTTGCCAAACTTTCAAAAAACTAGAGTCTCCTGAAATCTCAACATATATTTTTTCATCCAATCTTCACGATACATTCAAGTAATGATCAGTACACCATTCCCACTTGGATGCCCAAGTTTGTTCTTCTAGGTTGAAGCATTCGTTTGCAGGAAGAGTTTGAATTATTAGGTTTCACTCTGTTTTATCCTATATTGACAGATGCAGTTGGAACTTTAAATCAAACAGGGTTTGTGCTAGCTACTTGAAACATGACACAATAAAGTAGTTCTACGTTCTATCCCTAAGGTTTGTTTCCTCTTGATGTACCCTTAAGCAGAGACTGGCGAATAACACATTCAATGAAAGGCGTTGTTAGGCTGCCAAAAAACTACAGTCTCCTGAAATCTCATCATATATTTTTTCTTCCGACCTTCATGATACTTTCAAGTAATGAGCAGTGCACCAATCAAACTTGGATGCCCAAGTTTCGTTCTCCTAGGTTGAAGCATTCGTTTGCAGGAACAGTTTGAATTTTTAGGTTTCACTCTGTTTTGTCCTATATTGACAGATGCAGTTCGAACTCTAAATCAAACACGGTTTGTGCTAGTTTCTTGAAACTTGACACAATAAAGTAGTTCTACGTTCTATCTCTAAGGTTTGTTTCCTCGTGATGTAGCCTAATGCAGTTACTGGCGAATAACACTTTAATTGAAAGGGGTTGCCAAACTTCCCAAAACTAGAGTCTTCTGAAATCTCAACATATATTTTTGCATCCAATCTTCATGATACATTCAAGTAATGATCAGTACACCATTCCCACTTGGATGCCCAAGTTTTGTTCTTCTAGGTTGAAGCATTCGTTTGCAGGAACAGTTTGAATTTTTAGGTTTCACTCTGTTTTCTCCTATATTGACAGATGCAGTTGGAACTTTAAATCAAACACGGTTTGTGCTAGCTACTTGAAACATGACACAATAAAGTAGTTCTACGTTCTATCCCTAAGGTTTGTTTCCTCTTGATGTACCCTTAAGCAGAGACTGGCGAATAACACATTCAATGAAAGGCGTTGTTAGGCTGCCAAAAAACTACAGTCTCCTGAAATCTCATCATATATTTTTTCTTCCGCCCTTCATGATACTTTCAAGTAATGAGCAGTGCACGAATCAAACTTGGATGCCCAAGTTTCGTTCTCCTAGGTTGAAGCATTCGTTTGCAGGAACAGTTTGAATTTTTAGGTTTCACTCTGTTTTGTCCTATATTGACAGATGCAGTTCGAACTCTAAATCAAACACGGTTTGTGCTAGCTTCTTGAAACTTGACAAAATACTGTAGTTCTACGTTCTATCTCTAAGGTTTGTTTCCTCTTGATGTAGCCTAATGCAGGGACTGGCGAATAACACTTTTATTGAAAGGGGTTGCCAAACTTCCCAAAACTAGAGTCTTCTGAAATCTCAACATATATTTTTTTATCCAATCTTCATGATACTTTCGAGTAATGATCAGTACACCAATCCCACTTGGATGCTCAAGTTTCCTTCTCCTACGTTGAAGCATTCGTTTGCAGTAACAGTTTGAATTTTTAGGTTTCATTCTGCTTTCTCCTATATTGACAAATGTAGTTCAAACTCTAAATCATACACGGTTTGGGCTAGCTTCTTGAAACTTGACACAATAAAGTAGTTCTACATTCTATCCCTAAGGTTTGTTTCCTCTTGATGTAGCCTTCAGCACAGACTGGCGAATAACACTTTCAATGAAAGGCGTTGTTAGGCTGCCAAAAAACTAGAGTCTCCTGAAATCTCAACACATATTTTTTTCTGACCTTAATGATACTTTCAAGTAATGAGCAGTACACCAATCAAACTTGGATGCCCAAGTTTCGTTCTCCTAGGTTGATGCATTCGTTTGCAGTAACAGTTTGAATTTCTAGGTTTCACTCTGTTTTCTCCTATATTGTCAGATGCAGCTAGAACTCTAAATCAAACACGGTTTGTGCTAGCTTCTTGAAACTTGACACAATAAAGTAGTTCTACGTTCTATCTCTAAGGTGTGTTTCCTGTTGATGTAGCCTAATGCAGGGACTGGTGAATAACACTTATATTGAAAGGGGTTGCCAAACTTTCAAAAAACTAGAGTCTCCTGAAATCTCAACATATATTTTTTCATCCAATCTTCACGATACATTCAAGTAATGTTCAGTACACCATTTCCACTTTATGCCCAAGTTTTGTTCTTCTAGGTTGAAGCATTCGTTTGCAGGAACAGTTTGAATTTTTAGGTTTCACTCTGTTTTCTCCTATATTGACAGATGCAGTTAGAACTTTAAATCAAACACGGTTTGTGCTGGCTACTTGAAACATGACACAATAAAGTAGTTCTACGTTCTATCCCTAAGGTTTGTTTCCTCTTGATGTACCCTTAAGCAGAGACTGGCGAATAACACATTCAATGAAAGGCGTTGTTAGGCTGCCAAAAAACTACAGTCTCCTGAAATCTCATCATATATTTTTTCTTCCGACCTTCATGATACTTTCAAGTAATGAGCAGTGCACCAATCAAACTTGGATGCCCAGGTTTCGTTCTCCTAGGTTGAAGCATTCGTTTGCAGGAACAGTTTGAATTTTTAGGTTTCACTCTGTTTTGTCCTATATTGACAGATGCAGTTCGAACTCTAAATCAAACACGGTTTGTGCTAGCTTCTTGAAACTTGACAAAATACTGTAGTTCTACGTTCTATCTCTAAGGTTTGTTTCCTCTTGATGTAGACTAATGCAGGGACTGGCGAATAACACATTTATTGAAAGGGGTTGCCAAACTTCCCAAAACTAGAGTCTTCTGAAATCTCAACATATTTTTTTTATCCAATCTTCATGATACTTTCGAGTAATGATCAGTACACCAATCCCACTTGGATGCTCAAGTTTCCTTCTCCTACGTTGAAGCATTCGTTTGCAGTAAGAGTTTGAATTTTTAGGTTTCATTCTGCTTTCTCCTATATTGACAAATGTAGTTCAAACTCTAAATCATACACGGTTTGGGCTAGCTTCTTGAAACTTGACACAATAAAGTAGTTCTACATTCTATCCCTAAGGTTTGTTTCCTCTTGATGTAGCCTTCAGCACAGACTGGCGAATAACACTTTCAATGAAAGGCGTTGTTAGGCTGCCAAAAAACTAGAGTCTCCTGAAATCTCAACACATATTTTTTTTTCCGACCTTAATGATACTTTCAAGTAATGAGCAGTACACCAAGCAAACTTGGATGCCCAAGTTTCGTTCTCCTAGGTTGATGCATTCGTTTGCAGTAACAGTTTGAATTTCTAGGTTTCACTCTGTTTTCTCCTATATTGACAGATGCAGCTAGAGCTAGAACTCTAAATCAAACACGGTTTGTGCTAGTTTCTTGAAACTTGACACAATAAAGTAGTTCTACGTTCTATCTCTAAGGTTTGTTTCCTCTTGATGTAGCCTAATGCAGGGACTGGCGAATAACACTTATATTGAAAGGGGTTGCCAAACTTTCAAAAAACTAGAGTCTCCTGAAATCTCAACATATATTTTTTCATCCAATCTTCACGATACATTCAAGTACTGATCAGTACACCATTCCCACTTGGATGCCCAAGTTTTGTTCTTCTAGGTTGAAGCATTCGTTTGCAGGAGCAGTTTGAATTTTTAGGTTTCACTCTGTTTTCTCCTATATTGACAGATGCAGTTGGAACTTTAAATCAAAGACGGTTTTGTGCTAGCTACTTGAAACATGACACAATAAAGTAGTTCTACGTTCTATCCCTAAAGTTTGTTTCCTCTTGATGTACCCTTAAGCAGAGACTGGCGAATAACACATTCAATGAAAGGCGTTGTTAGGCTGCCAAAAAACTACAGTCTCCTGAAATCTCATCATGTATTTTTTCTTCCGACCTTCATGATACTTTCAAGTAATGAGCAGTGCACCAATCAAAGTTGGATGCCCAAGTTTCGTTCTCCTAGGTTGAAGCAATCGTTTGCAGGAACAGTTTGAATTTTTAGGTTTCACTCTGTTTTGTCCTATATTGACAGATGCAGTTCGAACTCTAAATCAAACACGGTTTGTGCTAGTTTCTTGAAACTTGACACAATAAAGTAGTTCTACGTTCTATCTCTAAGGTTTGTTTCCTCTTGATGTAGCCTAATGCAGTTACTGGCGAATAACACTTTAATTGAAAGGGGTTGCCAAACTTCTCAAAACTAGAGTCTTCTGAAATCTCAACATATATTTTTTTATCCAATCTTCATGATACTTTCGAGTAATGATCAGTACACCAATCCCACTAGGATGCTCAAGTTTCCTTCTCCTACTTTGAAGCATTCGTTTGCAGTAACAGTTTTAATTTTTAGGTTTCACTGTTTTCTTCTATATTGACAAATGTAGTTCAAACTCTAAATCATAAACGGTTTGGGCTAGCTTCTGGAAACTTGACACAATAAAGTAGTTCTACATTCTATCCCTAAGGTTTGTTTCCTCTTGATGTAGCCTTCAGCACAAACTGGCGAATAACACTTTCAATGAAAGGCGTTGTTAGGCTGCCAAAAAACTAGAGTCTCCAGAAAACTCAACACATATTTTTTTCCGACCTTAATGATACTTTCAAGTAATGAGCAGTACAACAATCAAACTTGGATGCCCAAGTTTCGTTCTCCTAGGTTGATGCATTCGTTTGCAGTAACAGTTTGAATTTCTAGGTTTCACTCTGTTTTCTCCTATATTGACAGATGCAGCTAGAACTTTAAATCAAACACGGTTTGTGCTAGCTTCTTGAAACTTGACACAATAAAGCAGTTCTACGTTCTATCTCTAAGGTTTGTTTCCTCTTGATGTAGCCTAATGCAGGGACTGGCGAATAACACTTATATTGAAAGGGGTTGCCAAACTTTCAAAAAACTAGAGTCTCCTGAAATCTCAACATACATTTTTTCATCCAATCTTCATGATACATTCAAGTAATGATCAGTACACCATTCCCACTTGGATGCCCAAGTTTTGTTCTTCTAGGTTGAAGCATTCGTTTGCAGGAACAGTTTGAATTTTTAGGTTTCACTCTGTTTTCTCCTATATGGACAGATGCAGTTAGAACTTTAAATCAAACACGGTTTGTGCTAGCTACTTGCAACATGACACAATAAAGTAGTTCTACGTTCTATCCCTAAGGTTTGTTTCCTCTTGATGTAGCCTTAAGCAGAGACTGGCGAATAACACATTCAATGAAAGGCGTTGTTAGGCTGCCAAAAAACTACAGTCTCCTGAAATCTCATCATATATTTTTTCTTCCGACCTTCATGATACTTTCAAGTAATGAGCAGTGCACCAATCAAACTTGGATGCCCAAGTTTCGTTCTCCTAGGTTGAAGCATTCGTTTGCAGGAACAGTTTGAATTTTTAGGTTTCACTCTGTTTTGTCCTATATTGACAGATGCAGTTCGAACTCTAAATCAAACACGGTTTGTGCTAGCTTCTTGAAACTTGACAAAATACTGTAGTTCTACGTTCTATCTCTAAGGTTTGTTTCCTCTTGATGTAGCCTAATGCAGTTACTGGCGAATAAAACTTTTATTGAAAGGGGATGCCAAACTTCCAAAAACTAGAGTCTTCTGAAATCTCAACATATATTTTTGCATCCAATCTTCATGATACTTTCAAGTAATGATCAGTACACCAATCCCACTTGAATGCTCAAGTTTCATTTCCTACGTTGAAGCATTCGTTTGCAGTAACAGTTTTAATTTTTAGGTTTCACTGTTTTCTTCTATATTGACAAATGTAGTTCAATCTCTAAATCATCCACGGTTTGGGCTAGCTTCTTGAAACTTGACACAATAAAGTAGTTCTACATTCTATCCCTAAGGTTTGTTTCCTCTTGATGTAGCCTTCAGCACAAACTGGCGAATAACACTTTCAATGAAAGGCGTTGTTAGGCTGCCAAAAAACTAGAGTCTCCTGAAATCTCAACACATATTTTTTTCCGACCTTAATGATACTTTCAAGTAATGAGCAGTACACCAATCAAACTTGGATGCCCAAGTTTCGTTCTCCTAGGTTGATGCATTCGTTTGCAGTAACAGTTTGAATTTCTAGGTTTCACTGTGTTTTCTCCTATATTGACAGATGCAGCTAGAACTCTAAATCAAACACGGTTTGTGCTAGCTTCTTGATACTTGACACAATAAAGTAGTTCTACGTTCTATCTCTAAGGTTTGTTTCCTCTTGATGTAGCCTAATGCAGGGACTGGCGAATAACACTTATATTGAAAGATGTTGCCAAACTTTCAAAAAACTAGAGTCTCCTGAAATCTCAACATACATTTTTTCATCCAATCTTCATGATACATTCAAGTAATGATCAGTACACCGTTCCCACTTGGATGCCCAAGTTTTGTTCTTCTAGGTTGAAGCATTCGTTTGCAGGAACAGTTTGAATTTTTAGGTTTCACTCTGTTTTCTCCTATATTGACAGATGCAGTTAGAACTTTAAATCAAACACGGTTTGTGCTAGCTACTTGAAACATGACACAATAAAGTAGTTCTACGTTCTATCCCTAAGGTTTGTTTCCTCTTGATGTAGCCTTAAGCAGAGACTGGCGAATAACACATTCAATGACAGGCGTTGTTAGGCTGCCAAAAAACTACAGTCTCCTGAAATCTCATCATATATTTTTTCTTCCGCCCTTCATGATACTTTCAAGTAATGAGCAGTGCACCAATCAAACTTGGATGCCCAAGTTTCGTTCTCCTAGGTTGAAGCATTCGTTTCAAGGAACAGTTTGAATTTTTAGGTTTCACTCTGTTTTGTCCTATATTGACAGATGCAGTTCGAACTCTAAATCAAACACGGTTTGTGCTAGCTTCTTGAAACTTGACAAAATACTGTAGTTCTACGTTCTATCTCTAAGGTTTGTTTCCTCTTGATGTAGCCTAATGCAGGGACTGGCGAATAACACTTTTATTGAAATGGGTTGAAAAACTTCCCAAAAATAGAGTCTTCAGAAATGTCAACATATTTTTGCATCCAATCTTCATGATACTTTCGAGTAATGAATGATCAGTACACCAATCCCACTTGGATGCTCATGTTTCCTTCTCCTACGTTGAAGCATTCATTTGCAGTAACAGTTTGAATTTTTAGGTTTCATTCTGCTTTCTCCTATATTGACAAATGTAGTTCAAACTCTAAATCATACACGGTTTGGGCTAGCTTCTTGAAACTTGACACAATAAAGTAGTTCTACATTCTATCCCTAAGGTTTGTTTCCTCTTGATGTAGCCTTCAGCACAGACTGGCGAATAACACTTTCAATGAAAGGCGTTGTTAGGCTGCCAAAAAACTAGAGTCTCCTGAAATCTCAACACATATTTTTTTCCGACCTTAATGATACTTTCAAGTAATTAGCAGTACACCAAGCACACTTGGATGCCCAAGTTTCGTTCTCCTAGGTTGATGCATTCGTTTGCAGTAACAGTTTGAATTTCTAGGTTTCACTCTGTTTTCTCCTATATTGACAGATGCAGCTAGAACTCTAAATCAAACATGGTTTGTGCTAGCTTCTTGAAACTTGACACAATAAAGTAGTTCTACGTTCTATCGCTAAGGTTTGTTTCCTGTTGATGTAGCCTAATGCAGGGACTGGTGAATAACACTTATATTGAAAGGGGTTGCCAAACTTTCAAAAAACTAGAGTCTCCTGAAATTTAAACATATATTTTTTCATCCAATCTTCATGATACATTCAAGTAATGATCAGTACACCATTCCTACTTGGATGCCCAAGTTTTGTTCTTCTAGGTTGAAGCATTCGTTTGCAGGAACAGTTTGAATTTTTAGGTTTCACTCTGTTTTCTCCTATATTGACAGATGCAGTTGGAACTTTAAATCAAACACGGTTTGTGCTAGCTACTTGAAACATGACACAATAAAGTAGTTCTACGTTCTATCCCTAAGGTTTGTTTCCTCTTGATGTAGCCTTAAGCAGAGACTGGCGAATAACACATTCAATGAAAGGCGTTGTTAGGCTGCCAAAAAACTACAGTCTCCTGAAATCTCATCATATATTTTTTCTTCCGACCTTCATGATACTTTCAAGTAATGAGCAGTGCACCAATCAAACTTGGATGCCCAAGTTTCGTTCTCCTAGGTTGAAGCATTCGTTTGCAGGAACAGTTTGAATTTTTAGGTTTCACTCTGTTTTGTCTTATATTGACAGATGCAGTTCGAACTCTAAATCAAACACGGTTTGTGCTAGTTTCTTGAAACTTGACACAATAAAGTAGTTCTACGTTCTATCTCTAAGGTTGTTTCCTCTTGATGTAGCCTAATGCAGTTACTGGCGAATAACACTTTTATTGAAAGGGGTTGCCAAACTTCCCAAAACTAGAGTCTTCTGAAATCTCAACATATATATTTTTTTTATCCAATCTTCATGATACTTTCGAGTAATGATCAGTACACCAATCCCACTAGGATGCTCAAGTTTCCTTCTCCTACGTTGAAGCATTCGTTTGCAGTAACAGTTTTAATTTTTATGTTTCACTGTTTTCTTCTATATTGACAAAAGTAGTTCAAACTCTAAATCATACACGGTTTGGGCTAGCTTCTTGAAACTTGACACAATAAAGTAGTTCTACATTCTATCCCTAAGGTTTGTTTCCTCTTGATGTAGCCTTCAGCACAAACTGGCGAATAACACTTTCAATGAAAGGCGTTGTTAGGCTGCCAAAAAACTAGAGTCTCCTGAAATCTCAACACATATTTTTTTCCGACCTTAATGATACTTTCAAGTAAAGAGCAGTACACCAATCAAACTTGGATGCCCAAGTTTCGTTCTCCTAGGTTGATGCATTCGTTTGCAGTAACAGTTTGAATTTCTAGGTTTCAATCTGTTTTCTCCTATATTGACAGATGCAGCTAGAACTCTAAATCAAACACGGTTTGTGCTAGCTTCTTGAAACTTGACACAATAAAGTAGTTCTACGTTCTATCCCTAAGGTTGGTTTCCTCTTGATGTAGCCTAATGCAGGGACTGGCGAATAACACTTATATTGAAAGGGGTTGCCAAACTTTCAAAAAACTAGAGTCTCCTGAAATCTCAACATACATTTTTTCATCCAATCTTCATGATACATTCAAGTATTGATCAGTACACCGTTCCCACTTGGATGCCCAAGTTTTGTTCTTCTAGGTTGAAGCATTCGTTTGCAGGAACAGTTTGAATTTTTAGGTTTCACTCTGTTTTCTCCTATATTGACAGATGCAGTTAGAACTTTAAATCAAACACGGTTTGTGCTAGCTACTTGAAACATGACACAATAAAGTAGTTCTACGTTCTATCCCTAAGGTTTGTTTCCTCTTGATGTAGCCTTAAGCAGAGACTGGCGAATAACACATTCAATGAAAGGCGTTGTTAGGCTGCCAAAAAACTACAGTCTCCTGAAATCTCATCATATATTTTTTCTTCCGACCTTCATGATACTTTCAAGTAATGAGCAGTGCACCAATCAAACTTGGATGCCCAAGTTTCGTTCTCCTAGGTTGAAGCATTCGTTTGCAGGAACAGTTTGAATTTTTAGGTTTCACTCTGTTTTGTCCTATATTGACAGATGCCGTTCGAACTCTAAATCAAACACGGTTTGTGCTAGCTTCTTGAAACTTGACAAAATACTGTAGTTCTACGTTCTATCTCAAAGGTTTGTTTCCTCTTGATGTAGCCTAATGCAGTTACTGGCGAATAACACTTTTATTGAAAGGGGTTGCCAAACTTCCAAAAACTAGAGTCTTCTGAAATCTCAACATATATTTTTGCATCCAATCTTCATGATACTTTCAAGTAATGATCAGTACACCAATCCCACTTGGATGCTCAAGTTTCATTCTCCTACGTTGAAGCATTCGTTTGCAGTAAAAGTTTGAATTTTTAGATTTCACTGTTTTCTTCTATATTGACAAATGTAGTTCAAACTCTAAATCATACACGGTTTTGGCTAGCTTCTTGAAACTTGACACAATAAAGTAGTTCTACATTCTATCCCTAAGTTTGTTTCCTCTTGATGTAGCCTTCAGCACAGACTGGCGAATAACCCTTTCAATGAAAGGCGTTGTTAGGCTGCCAAAAAACTAGAGTCTCCTGAAATCTCAACACATATTTTTTTCCGACCTTAATGATACTTTCAAGTAATGAGCAGTACACCAATCAAACTTGGATGCCCAAGTTTCGTTCTCCTAGGTTGATGCATTCGTTTGCAGTAACAGTTTGAATTTCTAGGTTTCACTCTGTTTTCTCCTATATTGACAGATGCAGCTAGAACACTAAATCAAACACGGTTTGTGCTAGCTTCTTGATACTTGACACAATAAAGTAGTTCTACGTCTATCTCTAAGGTTTGTTTCCTCTTGATGTAGCCTAATGCAGGGACTGGCGAATAACTCTTTATTGAAAGGGGTTGCAAACTTTCAAAAAACTAGAGTCTCCTGAAATCTCAACATACATTTTTTCATCCAATCTTCATGATACATTCAAGTAATGATCAGTACACCGTTCCCACTTGGATGCCCAAGTTTTGTTCTTCTAGGTTGAAGCATTCGTTTGCAGGAACAGTTTGAATTTTTAGGTTTCACTCTGTTTTCTCCTATATTGACAGATGCAGTTAGAACTTTAAATCAAACACGGTTGTGCTAGCTACTTGAAACATGACACAATAAAGTAGTTCTACGTTCTATCCCTAAGGTTTGTTTCCTCTTGATGTAGCCTTAAGCAGAGACTGGCGAATAACACATTCAATGAAAGGCGTTGTTAGGCTGCCAAAAAACTACAGTCTCCTGAAATCTCATCATATATTTTTTCTTCCGCCCTTCATGATACTTTCAAGTAATGAGCAGTGCACCAATCAAACTTGGATGCCCAAGTTTCGTTCTCCTAGGTTGAAGCATTCGTTTCAAGGAACAGTTTGAATTTTTAGGTTTCACTCTGTTTTGTCCTATATTGACAGATGCAGTTCGAACTCTAAATCAAACACGGTTTGTGCTAGCTTCTTGAAACTTGACAAAATACTGTAGTTCTACCTTCTATCTCTAAGGTTTGTTTCCTCTTGATGTAGCCTAATGGCAGGACTGGCAAATAACACTTTTATTGAAATGGGTTGAAAAACTTCCCAAAAATAGAGTCTTCAGAAATGTCAACATATTTTTGCATCCAATCTTCATGATACTTTCGAGTAATGATCAGTACACCAATCCCACTTGGATGCTCAAGTTTCCTTCTCCTACGTTGAAGCATTCATTTGCAGTAACAGTTTGAATTTTTAGGTTTCATTCTGCTTTCTCCTATATTGACAAATGTAGTTCAAACTCTAAATCATACACGGTTTGGGCTAGCTTCTTGAAACTTGACACAATAAAGTAGTTCTACATTCTATCCCTAAGGTTTGTTTCCTCTTGATGTAGCCTTCAGCACAGACTGGCGAATAACACTTTCAATGAAAGGCGTTGTTAGGCTGCCAAAAAACTAGAGTCTCCTGAAATCTCAACATATATTTTTTTTCCGACCTTAATGATACTTTCAAGTAATGGAGGAGGTACACCAATCAAACTTGGATGCCCAAGTTTCGTTCTCCTAGGTTGATGCATTCGTTTGCAGTAACAGTTTGAATTTCTAGGTTTCACTCTGTTTTCTCCTATATTGACAGATGCAGCTAGAACTCTAAATCCAAACACGGTTTGTGCTAGCTTCTTGAAACTTGACACAATAAAGTAGTTCCACGTTCTATCGCTAAGGTTTGTTCCTCTTGATGTAGCCTAATGCAGGGACTGGTGAATAACACTTATATTGAAAGGGGTTGCCAAACTTTCAAAAAACTAGAGTCTCCTGAAATTTAAACATATATTTTTTCATCCAATCTTCATGATACATTCAAGTAATGATCAGTACACCATTCCTACTTGGATGCCCAAGTTTTGTTCTTCTAGGTTGAAGCATTCGTTTGCAGGAACAGTTTGAATTTTTAGGTTTCACTCTGTTTTCTCCTATATTGACAGATGCATTTGGAACTTTAAATCAAACACGGTTTGTGCTAGCTACTTGAAACATGACACAATAAAGTAGTTCTACGTTCTATCCCTAAGGTTTGTTTCCTCTTGATGTACCCTTAAGCAGAGACTGGCGAATAACACATTCAATGAAAGGCGTTGTTAGGCTGCCAAAAAACTACAGTCTCCTGAAATCTCATCATATATTTTTTCTTCCGACCTTCATGATACTTTCAAGTAATGAGCAGTGCACCAATCAAAGTTGGATGCCCAAGTTTCGTTCTCCTAGGTTGAAGCATCGTTTGCAGGAACAGTTTGAAATTTTAGGTTTCACTCTGTTTTGTCCTATATTGACAGATGCAGTTCGAACTCTAAATCAAACACGGTTTTGTGCTAGTTTCTTGAAACTTGACACAATAAAGTAGTTCTACGTTCTATCTCTAAGGTTTGTTTCCTCTTGATGTAGCCTAATGCAGGGACAGACGAATAACACTTTTATTGAAAGGGGTTGCCAAACTTCCCAAAACTAGAGTCTTCTGAAATCTCAACATATATTTTTTTTATCCAATCTTCATGATACTTTCGAGTAATGATCAGTACACCAATCCCACTAAAATGCTCAAGTATCCTTCTCCTACGTTGAAGCATTCGTTTGCAGTAACAGTTTTAATTTTTAGGTTTCACTGTTTTCTTCTATATTGACAAATGTAGTTCAAACTCTAAATCATACACGGTTTGGGCTAGCTTCTTGAAACTTGACACAATAAAGTAGTTCTACATTCTATCCCAAAGGTTTGTTTCCTCTTGATGTAGCCTTCAGCACAGACTGGCGAATAACACTTTCAATGAAAGGCGTTGTTAGGCTGCCAAAAAACTAGAGTCTCCCTGAAATCTCAACACATATTTTTTTCCGACCTTAATGATACTTTCAAGTAATGAGCAGTACACCAATCAAACTTGGATGCCCAAGTTTCGTTCTCCTAGGTTGATGCATTCGTTTGCAGTAACAGTTTGAATTTCTAGGTTTCACTCTGTTTTCTCCTATATTGACAGATGCAGCTAGAACTCTAAATCAAACACGGTTTGTGCTAGCTTCTTGAAACTTGACACAATAAAGTAGTTCTACGTTCTTTCTCTAAGGTTTGTTTCCCCTTGATGTAGCCTAATGCAGGACTGGCGAATAACAGTTAATTGAAAGGGGTTGCCAAACTTTCAAAAAACTAGAGTCTCCTGGAAATCTCAACATACATTTTTTCATCCAATCTTCATGATACATTCAAGTAATGATCAGTACACCATTCCTACTTGGATGCCCAAGTTTTGTTCTTCTAGGTTGAAGCATTCGTTTGCAGGAACAGTTTGAATTTTTAGGTTTCACTCTGTTTTCTCCTATATTGACAGATGCAGTTAGAACTTTAAATCAAACACGGTTGTGCTAGCTACTTGAAACATGACACAATAAAGTAGTTCTACGTTCTATCCCTAAGGTTTGTTTTCCTCTTGATGTACCCTTAAGCAGAGACTGGCGAATACACATTCAATGAAAGGCGTTGTTAGGCTGCCAAAAAACTACAGTCTCCTGAAATCTCATCATATATTTTTTCTTCCGACCTTCATGATACTTTCAAGTAATGAGCAGTGCACCAATCAAACTTGGATGCCCAAGTTTCGTTCTCCTAGGTTGAAGCATTCGTTTGCAGGAACAGTTTGAATTTTTAGGTTTCACTCTGTTTTGTCCTATATTGACAGATGCAGTTCGAACTCTAAATCAAACACGGTTTGTGCTAGCTTCTTGAAACTTGACAAAATACTGTAGTTCTACGTTTCATCTCTAAGGTTTGTTCCTCTTGATGTAGACTAATGCAGGACTGGCGAATAACACTTTTATTGAAAGGGGTTGCCAAACTTGCCAAAACTAGAGTCTTCTGAAATCTCAACATATTTTTTTTATCCAATCTTCATGATACTTTCGAGTAATGATCAGTACACCAATCCCACTTGGATGCTCAAGTTTCCTTCTCCTACGTTGAAGCATTCATTTGCAGTAACAGTTTGAATTTTTAGGTTTCATTCTGCTTTCTCCTATATTGACAAATGTAGTTCAAACTCTAAATCATACACTGTTTGGGCTAGCTTTCTGAAACTTGACACAATAAAGTAGTTCTACATTCTATCCCTAAGGTTGTTTACTCTTGATGTAGCCTTCAGCACAGACTGGCGAATAACACTTTCAATGAAAGGCGTTGTTAGGCTGCAAAAAAACTAGAGTCTCCTGAAATCTCAACACATATTATTTCCGACCTTAATGATACTTTCAAGTAATGAGCAGTACACCAATCAAACTTGGATGCCCAAGTTTCGTTCTCCTAGGTTGATGCATTCGTTTGCAGTAACAGTTTGAATTTCTAGGTTTCACTCTGTTTTCTCCTATATTGACAGATGCAGCTAGAACTCTAAATCAAACACGGTTTGTGCTAGCTTCTTGAAACTTGACACAATAAAGTAGTTCTACGTTCTATCTCTAAGGTTTGTTTCCTCTTGATGTAGCCTAATGCAGGGACTGGCGAATAACACTTATATTGAAAGGGGTTGCCAAACTTTCAAAAAACTAGAGTCTCCCTGAAATCTCAACATACATTTTTTCATCCAATCTTCATGATACATTCAAGTAATGATCAGTACACCGTTCCCACTTGGATGCCCAAGTTTTGTTCTGCCTAGGTTGAAGCATTCGGTTGCAGGAACAGTTTGAATTTTTAGGTTTCACTCTGTTTTCTCCTATATTGACAGATGCAGTTAGAACTTTAAATCAAACACGGTTTGTGCTAGCTACTTGAAACATGACACAATAAAGTAGTTCTACGTTCTATCCCTAAGGTTTGTTTCCTCTTGATGTACCCTTAAGCAGAGACTGGCGAATAACACATTCAATGAAAGGCGTTGTTAGGCTGCCAAAAAACTACAGTCTCCTGAAATCTCATCATATATTTTTTTTTCCGACCTTAATGATACTTTCAAGTAATGAGCAGTACACCAATCAAACTTGGATGCCCAAGTTTCGTTCTCCTAGGTTGATGCATTCGTTTGCAGTAACAGTTTGAATTTCTAGGTTTCACTCTGTTTTCTCCTATATTGACAGATGCAGCTAGAACTCTAAATCAAACACGGTTTGTGCTAGCTTCTTGAAACTTGACACAATAAAGTAGTTCTACGTTCTATCTCTAAGGTTTGTTTCCTCTTGATGTAGCCTAATGCAGGGACTGGCGAATAACACTTATATTGAAAGGGGTTGCCAAACTTTCAAAAAACTAGAGTCTCCTGAAATCTCAACATACATTTTTTCATCCAATCTTCATGATACATTCAAGTAATGATCAGTACACCGTTCCCACTTGGATGCCCAAGTTTGGTTCTTCTAGGTTGAAGCATTCGTTTGCAGGAACAGTTTGAATTTTTAGGTTTCACTCTGTTTTCTCCTATATTGACAGATGCAGTTAGAACTTTAAATCAAACACGGTTTGTGCTAGCTACTTGAAACATGACACAATAAAGTAGTTCTACGTTCTATCCCTAAGGTTTGTTTCCTCTTGATGTACCCTTAAGCAGAGACTGGCGAATAACACATTCAATGAAAGGCGTTGTTAGGCTGCCAAAAAACTACAGTCTCCTGAAATCTCATCATATATTTTTTCTTCCGACCTTCATGATACTTTCAAGTAATGAGCAGTGCACCAATCAAAGTTGGATGCCCAAGTTTCGTTCTCCTAGGTTGAAGCATTCGTTTGCAGGAACAGTTTGAAATTTTAGGTTTCACTCTGTTTTGTCCTATATTGACAGATGCAGTTCGAACTCTAAATCAAACACGGTTTGTGCTAGCTTCTTGAAACTTGACACAATAAAGTAGTTCTACGTTCTATCTCTAAGGTTTGTTTCCTCTTGATGTAGCCTAATGCAGGGACAGACGAATAACACTTTTATTGAAAGGGGTTGCCAAACTTCCCAAAACTAGAGTCTTCTGAAATCTCAACATATATTTTTTTTATCCAATCTTCATGATACTTTCGAGTAATGATCAGTACACCAATCCCACTAAAATGCTCAAGTATCCTTCTCCTACGTTGAAGCATTCGTTTGCAGTAACAGTTTTAATTTTTAGGTTTCACTGTTTTCTTCTATATTGACAAATGTAGTTCAAACTCTAAATCATACACGGTTTGGGCTAGCTTCTTGAAACTTGACACAATAAAGTAGTTCTACATTCTATCCCAAAGGTTTGTTTCCTCTTGATGTAGCCTTCAGCACAGACTGGCGAATAACACTTTCAATGAAAGGCGTTGTTAGGCTGCCAAAAAACTAGAGTCTCCTGAAATCTCAACACATATTTTTTTCCGACCTTAATGATACTTTCAAGTAATGAGCAGTACACCAATCAAACTTGGATGCCCAAGTTTCGTTCTCCTAGGTTGATGCATTCGTTTGCAGTAACAGTTTGAATTTCTAGGTTTCACTCTGTTTTCTCCTATATTGACAGATGCAGCTAGAACTCTAAATCAAACACGGTTTGTGCTAGCTTCTTGAAACTTGACACAATAAAGTAGTTCTACGTTCTTTCTCTAAGGTTTGTTTCCCCTTGATGTAGCCTAATGCAGGGACTGGCGAATAACAGTTATATTGAAAGGGGTTGCCAAACTTTCAAAAAACTAGAGTCTCCTGAAATCTCAACATACATTTTTTCATCCAATCTTCATGATACATTCAAGTAATGATCAGTACACCATTCCTACTTGGATGCCCAAGTTTTGTTCTTCTAGGTTGAAGCATTCGTTTGCAGGAACAGTTTGAATTTTTAGGTTTCACTCTGTTTTCTCCTATATTGACAGATGCAGTTAGAACTTTAAATCAAACACGGTTTGTGCTAGCTACTTGAAACATGACACAATAAAGTAGTTCTACGTTCTATCCCTAAGGTTTGTTTCCTCTTGATGTACCCTTAAGCAGAGACTGGCGAATAACACATTCAATGAAAGGCGTTGTTAGGCTGCCAAAAAACTACAGTCTCCTGAAATCTCATCATATATTTTTTCTTCCGACCTTCATGATACTTTCAAGTAATGAGCAGTGCACCAATCAAACTTGGATGCCCAAGTTTCGTTCTCCTAGGTTGAAGCATTCGTTTGCAGGAACAGTTTGAATTTTTAGGTTTCACTCTGTTTTGTCCTATATTGACAGATGCAGTTCGAACTCTAAATCAAACACGGTTTGTGCTAGCTTCTTGAAACTTGACAAAATACTGTAGTTCTACGTTCTATCTCTAAGGTTTGTTTCCTCTTGATGTAGACTAATGCAGGGACTGGCGAATAACACTTTTATTGAAAGGGGTTGCCAAACTTGCCAAAACTAGAGTCTTCTGAAATCTCAACATATTTTTTTTATCCAATCTTCATGATACTTTCGAGTAATGATCAGTACACCAATCCCACTTGGATGCTCAAGTTTCCTTCTCCTACGTTGAAGCATTCATTTGCAGTAACAGTTTGAATTTTTAGGTTTCATTCTGCTTTCTCCTATATTGACAAATGTAGTTCAAACTCTAAATCATACACTGTTTGGGCTAGCTTTCTGAAACTTGACACAATAAAGTAGTTCTACATTCTATCCCTAAGGGTTGTTTACTCTTGATGTAGCCTTCAGCACAGACTGGCGAATAACACTTTCAATGAAAGGCGTTGTTAGGCTGCAAAAAAACTAGAGTCTCCTGAAATCTCAACACATATTATTTCCGACCTTAATGATACTTTCAAGTAATGAGCAGTACACCAATCAAACTTGGATGCCCAAGTTTCGTTCTCCTAGGTTGATGCATTCGTTTGCAGTAACAGTTTGAATTTCTAGGTTTCACTCTGTTTTCTCCTATATTGACAGATGCAGCTAGAACTCTAAATCAAACACGGTTTGTGCTAGCTTCTTGAAACTTGACACAATAAAGTAGTTCTACGTTCTATCTCTAAGGTTTGTTTCCTCTTGATGTAGCCTAATGCAGGGACTGGCGAATAACACTTATATTGAAAGGGGTTGCCAAACTTTCAAAAAACTAGAGTCTCCTGAAATCTCAACATACATTTTTTCATCCAATCTTCATGATACATTCAAGTAATGATCAGTACACCGTTCCCACTTGGATGCCCAAGTTTTGTTCTTCTAGGTTGAAGCATTCGTTTGCAGGAACAGTTTGAATTTTTAGGTTTCACTCTGTTTTCTCCTATATTGACAGATGCAGTTAGAACTTTAAATCAAACACGGTTTGTGCTAGCTACTTGAAACATGACACAATAAAGTAGTTCTACGTTCTATCCCTAAGGTTTGTTTCCTCTTGATGTACCCTTAAGCAGAGACTGGCGAATAACACATTCAATGAAAGGCGTTGTTAGGCTGCCAAAAAACTACAGTCTCCTGAAATCTCATCATATATTTTTTTTTCCGACCTTAATGATACTTTCAAGTAATGAGCAGTACACCAATCAAACTTGGATGCCCAAGTTTCGTTCTCCTAGGTTGATGCATTCGTTTGCAGTAACAGTTTGAATTTCTAGGTTTCACTCTGTTTTCTCCTATATTGACAGATGCAGCTAGAACTCTAAATCAAACACGGTTTGTGCTAGCTTCTTGAAACTTGACACAATAAAGTAGTTCTACGTTCTATCTCTAAGGTTTGTTTCCTCTTGATGTAGCCTAATGCAGGGACTGGCGAATAACACTTATATTGAAAGGGGTTGCCAAACTTTCAAAAAACTAGAGTCTCCTGAAATCTCAACATACATTTTTTCATCCAATCTTCATGATACATTCAAGTAATGATCAGTACACCGTTCCCACTTGGATGCCCAAGTTTTGTTCTTCTAGGTTGAAGCATTCGTTTGCAGGAACAGTTTGAATTTTTAGGTTTCACTCTGTTTTCTCCTATATTGACAGATGCAGTTAGAACTTTAAATCAAACACGGTTTGTGCTAGCTACTTGAAACATGACACAATAAAGTAGTTCTACGTTCTATCCCTAAGGTTTGTTTCCTCTTGATGTACCCTTAAGCAGAGACTGGCGAATAACACATTCAATGAAAGGCGTTGTTAGGCTGCCAAAAAACTACAGTCTCCTGAAATCTCATCATATATTTTTTCTTCCGACCTTCATGATACTTTCAAGTAATGAGCAGTGCACCAATCAAACTTGGATGCCCAAGTTTCGTTCTCCTAGGTTGAAGCATTCGTTTGCAGGAACAGTTTGAATTTTTAGGTTTCACTCTGTTTTGTCCTATATTGACAGATGCAGTTCGAACTCTAAATCAAACACCGTTTGTGCTAGCTTCTTGAAACTTGACAAAATACTGTAGTTCTATGTTCTATCTCTAAGGTTTGTTTCCTCTTGATGTAGACTAATGCAGGGACTGGCGAATAACACTTTTATTGAAAGGGGTTGACAAACTTGCCAAAACTAGAGACTTCTGAAATCTCAACATATTTTTTTTATCCAATCTTCATGATACTTTCGAGTAATGATCAGTACACCAATCCCACTTGGATGCTCAAGTTTCCTTCTCCTACGTTGAAGCATTCATTTGCAGTAACTGTTTGAATTTTTAGGTTTCATTCTGCTTTCTCCTATATTGACAAATGTAGTTCAAACTCTAAATCATACACTGTTTGGGCTAGCTTTCTGAAACTTGACACAATAAAGTAGTTCTACATTCTATCCCTAAGGTTTGTTCCTCTTGATGTAGCCTTCAGCACAGACTGGCGAATAACACTTTCAATGAAAGGCGTTGTTAGGCTGCAAAAAACTAGAGTCTCCTGAAATCTCAACACATATTATTTCCGACCTTAATGATACTTTCAAGTAATGAGCAGTACACCAATCAAACTTGGATGCCCAAGTTTCGTTCTCCTAGGTTGATGCATTCGTTTGCAGTAACAGTTTGAATTTCTAGGTTTCACTCTGTTTTCTCCTATATTGACAGATGCAGCTAGAACTCTAAATCAAACACGGTTTGTGCTAGTTTCTTGAAACTTGACACAATAAAGTAGTTCTACGTTCTATCTCTAAGGTTTGTTTCCTCTTGATGTAGCCTAATGCAGGGACTGGCGAATAACACTTATATTGAAAGGGGTTGCCAAACTTTCAAAAAACTAGAGTCTCCTGAAATCTCAACATATATTTTTTCATCCAATCTTCACGATACATTCAAGTAATGATCAGTACACCATTCCCACTTGGATGCCCAAGTTTTGTTCTTCTAGGTTGAAGCATTCATTTGCAGGAACAGTTTGAATTTTTAGGTTTCACTCTGTTTTCTCCTATATTGACAGATGCATTTAGAACATTAAATCAAACACGGTTTGTGCTAGCTACTTGAAACATGACACAATAAAGTAGTTCTACGTTCTATCCGTAAGGTTTGTTTCCTCTTGATGTAGCCTTAAGTAGAGACTGGCGAATAAGACATTCAATGAAAGGCGTTGTTAGGCTGCCAAAAAACTACAGTCTCCTGAAATCTCATCATATATTTTTTCTTCCGACCTTCATGATACTTTCAAGTAATGAGCAGTGCACCAATCAAACATGGATGCCCAAGTTTCGTTCTCCTAGGTTGAAGCATTCGTTGCAGGAACAGTTTGAATTTTTAGGTTTCACTGTGTTTTGTCCTATATTGACAGATGCAGTTCGAACTCTAAATCAAACACGGTTTGTGCTAGCTTCTTGAAACTTGACAATATACTGTAGTTCTACGTTCTATCTCTAAGGTTTGTTTCCTCTTGATGTAGCCTAATGCAGTTACTGGCGAATAACACTTTTATTGAAAGGGGTTGCCAAACTTCCAAAAACTAGAGTCTTCTGAAATCTCAACATATATTTTTTTATCCAATCTTCATGATACTTTCGAGTAATGATCAGTACACCAATCCCACTTGGATGCTCAAGTTTCATTCTCCTACGTTGAAGCATTCGTTTGCAGTAACAGTTTTAATTTTTAGGTTTCACTGTTTTCTTCTATATTGACAAATGTAGTTCAAACTCTAAATCATACACGGTTTGGGCTAGCTTCTTGAAACTTGACACAATAAAGTAGTTCTACATTCTATCCCTAAGGTTTGTTTCCTCTTGATGTAGCCTAATGCAGGGACTGGCGAATAACACTTATATTGAAAGGGGTTGCCAAACTTTCAAAAAACTAGAGTCTCCTGAAATCTCAACACATATTATTTTCCGACCTTAATGATACTTTCAAGTAATGAGCAGTACACCAATCAAACTTGGATGCCCAATTTTCGTTCTCCTAGGTTGATGCATTCGTTTGCAGTAACAGTTTGAATTTCTAGGTTTCACTCTGTTTTCTCCTATATTCACAGAGGCAGCTAGAACTCTAAATCAAACATGGTTTGTGCTAGCTTCTTGAAACTTGACACAATAAAGTAGTTCTACGTTCTATCTCTAAGGTTTGTTTCCTCTTGATGTAGCCTAATGCAGGGACTGGCGAATAACACTTATATTGAAAGGGGTTGCCAAACTTTCAAGAAACTAGAGTCTCCTGAAATCTCAACATATATTTTTTCATCCAATCTTCATGATACATTCAAGTAATGATCAGTACACCATTCCCACTTGGATGCCCAAGTTTTGTTCTTCTAGGTTGAAGCATTCGTTGCAGGAACAGTTTGAATTTTTAGGTTTCACTCTGTTTCTCCTATATTGACAGATGCAGTTAGAACTTTAAATCAAACACGGTTTGTGCTAGCTACTTGAAACATGACACAATAAAGTAGTTCTACGTTCTATCCCTAAGGTTTGTTTCCTCTTGATGTAGCCTTAAGCAGAGACTGGCGAATAACACATTCGATGAAAGGCATTGTTAGGCTGCCAAAAAACTACAGTCTCCTGAAATCTCATCATATATTTTTTCTTCCGACCTTCATGATACTTTCAAGTAATGAGCAGTGCACCAATCAAACTTGGATGCCCAAGTTTCGTTCTCCTAGGTTGAAGCATTCGTTTGCAGGAACAGTTTGAATTTTTAGGTTTCACTCTGTTTTGTCCTATATTGACAGATGCAGTTCGAACTCTAAATCAAACAGGGTTTGTGCTAGCTTCTTGAAACTTGACAAAATACTGTAGTTCTACGTTCTATCTCTAAGGTTTGTTTCCTCTTGATGTAGCCTAATGCAGTTACTGGCGAATAACACTTTTATTGAAAGGGGTTGCCAAACTTCCCAAAACTAGAGTCTTCTGAAATCTCAACATATATTTTTTTATCCAATCTTCATGATACTTTCGAGTAATGATCAGTACACCAATCCCACTTGGATGCTCAAGTTTCCTTCTCCTACGTTGAAGCATTCGTTGCAGTAAGAGTTTGGATTTTTTAGGTTTCATTCTGCTTTCTCCTATATTGACAAATGTAGTTCAAACTCTAAATCATACACGGTTTGGGCTAGCTTCTTGAAACTTGACACAATAAAGTAGTTTCTACATTCTATCCCTAAGGTTTGTTTCCTCTTGATGTAGCCTTCAGCACAGACTGGCGAATAACACTTTCAATGAAAGGCGTTGTTAGGCTGCCAAAAAACTAGAGTCTCCTGAAATCTCAACACATATTTTTTTCCGAACTTAATGATACTTTCAAGTAATGAGCAGTACACCAATCAAACTTGGATGCCCAAGTTTCGTTCTCCTAGGTTGATGCATTCGTTTGCAGTAACAGTTTGAATTTCTAGGTTTCACTCTGTTTTCTCCTTTATTGACAGATGCAGCTAGAACTCTAAATCAAACACGATTTGTGATAGCTTCTTGAAACTTGACACAATAAAGTAGTTCTACGTTCTCTCTCTAAGGTTTGTTTCCTCTTGATGTAGCCTAATGCAGGGACTGGCGAATAACACTTATATTGAAAGGGGTTGCCAAACTTTCAAAAACTAGAGTCTCCTGAAATCTCAACATATATTTTTTCATCCAATCTTCATGATACATTCAAGTAATGATCAGTCCACCATCCCACTTGGATGCCCAAGTTTTGTTCTTCTAGGTTGAAGCATTCGTTTGGCAGGAACAGTTTGAATTTTTAGGTTTCACTCTGTTTTGTCCTATATTGACAGATGCAGTTCGAACTCTAAATCAAACACGGTTTGTGCTAGCTTCTTGAAACTTGACAAAATACTGTAGTTCTACGTTCTATCTCTAAGGTTTGTTTCCTCGTGATGTAGCCTAATGCAGTTACTGGCGAATAACACTTTTATTGAAAGGGGTTGCCAAACTTCCAAAAACTAGAGTCTTCTGAAACTTCAACATATATTTTTGCATCCATTTTCATGATACTTTCAAGTAATGATCAGTACACCAATCCCACTTGGATGCTCAAGTTTCATTCTCCTACGTTGAAGCATTCGTTTGCAGTAACAGTTTTAATTTTTAGGTTTCACTGTTTTCTTCTATATTGACAAATGTAGTTCAAACTCTAAATCAAACACGGTTTGTGCTAGCTTCTTGAAACTTGACACAATAAAGTAGTTCTACGTTCTATCTCTACGGTTTGTTTCCTCTTGATGTAGCCTAATGCAGGGACTGGCGAATAACACTTATATTGAAAGGGGTTGCCAAACTTTCAAAAAACTAGAGTCTCCTGAAATCTCAACATATATTTTTTCATCCAATCTTCATGATACATTCAAGTAATGATCAGTACACCATTCCCACTTGGATGCCCAAGTTTTGTTCTTCTAGGTTGAAGCATTCGTTTGCAGGAACAGTTTGAATTTTTAGGTTTCACTCTGTTTTCTCCTATATTGACAGATGCAGTTAGAACTTTAAATCAAACACGGTTTGTGCTAGCTACTTGAAACATGACACAATAAAGTTGTTCTACCTTCTATCCCTAAGGTTTGTTTCCTCTTGATGTAGCCTTAAGCAGAGACTGGCGAATAACACATTCGATGAAAGGCGTTGTTAGGCTGCCAAAAAACTACAGTCTCCTGAAATCTCATCATATATTTTTTCTTCCGGCCTTCATGATACTTTCAAGTAATGAGCAGTGCACCAATCAAACTTGGATGCCCAAGTTTCCTTCTCCTAGGTTGAAGCATTCGTTTGCAGGAACAGTTTGAATTTTTAGGTTTCACTCTGTTTTGTCCTATGTTGACAGATGCAGTTCAAACTCTAAATCAAACACGGTTTGTGCTAGCTTCTTGAAACTTGACAAAATATTGTAGTTCTACGTTCTATCTCTAAGGTTTGTTTCCTCTTGATGTAGCCTAATGCAGTTACTGGCGAATAACACTTATATTGAAAGGGGTTGCCAAACTTCCAAAAACTAGAGTCTTCTGAAATCTCAACATATATTTTTTTATCCAATCTTCATTATACTTTCGAGTAATGATCAGTACACCAATCCTACTTGGATGCTCAAGTTTCATTCTCCTACGTTGAAGCATTCGTTTGCAGTAACAGTTTGAATTTTTAGGTTTCATTCTGCTTTCTCCTATATTGACAAATGTAGTTCAAACTCTAAATAATACACGGTTTGGGCTAGCTTCTTGAAACTTGACACAATAAAGTAGTTCTACATTCTATCCCTAAGGTTTGTTTCCTCTTGATGTACCCTTAAGCAGAGACTGGCGAATAACACATTCAATGAAAGGCGTTGTTAGGCTGCCAAAAAACTACAGTCTCCTGAAATCTCATCATATATTTTTTCGTCCGACCTTCATGATACTTTCAAGTAATGAGCAGTACACCAATCAAACTTGGATGCCCAAGTTTCGTTCTCCTAGGTTGATGCATTCGTTTGCAGTTACAGTTTGAATTTCTAGGTTTCACTCTGTTTTCTCCTATATTGACAGATGCAGCTAGAACACTAAATCAAACACGGTTTGTGCTAGCTTCTTGAAACTTGACACAATAAAGTAGTTCTACGTTCTATCTCTAAGGTTTGTTTCCTCTTGATGTAGCCTAATGCAGGGACTGGCGAATAACACTTATTTGGAAAGGGGTTGCCAAACTTTCAAAAAACTAGAGTCTCCTGAAATCTCAACATATATTTTTTCATCCAATCTTCATGATACATTCAAGTAATGATCAGTACACCATTCCCAATTGGATGCCCAAATTTTGTTCTTCTAGGTTGAAGCATTCGTTTGCAGTAACAGTTTGAATTTTTAGGTTTCATTCTGCTTTCTCCTATATTGACAAATGTAGTTCAAACTCTAAATCATACACGGTTTGGGCTAGCTTCTTGAAACTTGATACAATAAAGTAGTTCTACATTCTATCCCTAAGGTTTGTTTCCTCTTGATGTAGCCTTAAGCAGAGACTGGCGAATAACACATTCAATGAAAGGCGTTGTTAGGCTGCCAAAAAATTAGAGTCTCCTGAAATCTCAACACATATTTTTTTCCGACCTTAATGATACTTTCAAGTAATGAGCAGTACACCAATCAAACTTGGATGCCCAACTTTCGTTCTCCTAGGTTGATGCATTCGTTTGTAGTTACAGTTTGAATTTCTAGGTTTCACTCTGTTTTCTCCTATATTGACAGATGCAGCTAGAACTCTAAATCAAACACGGTTTGTGCTAGCTTGTTGAAACTTGACACAATAAAGTAGTTCTACGTTCTATCTCTAAGGTTTGTTTCCTCTTGATGTAGCCTAATGCAGGGACTGGCGAATAACACTTATATTGAAAGGGGTTGCCAAACTTTCAAAAAACTAGAGTCTCCTGAAATCTCAACATATATTTTTTCATCCAATCTTCATGATACATTCAAGTAATGATCAATACACCATTCCCACTTGGATGCCCAAGTTTTGTTCTTCTAGGTTGAAGCATTCGTTTGCAGGAACAGTTTGAATTTTTAGGTTTCACTCTGTTTTCTCCTATATTGACAGATGCAGTTAGAACTTTAAATCAAACACGGTTTGTGCTAGCTACTTGAAACATGACACAATAAAGTAGTTCTACGTTCTATCCCTAAGGTTTGTTTCCTCTTGATGTAGCCTTAAGCAGAGACTGTCGAATAACATATTCAATGAAAGGCGTTGTTAGGCTGCCAAAAAACTACAGTCTCCTGAAATCTCATCATATATTTTTTCTTCCGACCTTCATGATACTTTCAAGTAATGAGCAGTGCACCAATCAAACTTGGATGCCCAAGTTTCGTTCTCCTAGGTTGAAGAATTCGTTTGCAAGAACACTTTGAATTTTTAGGTTTCACTCTGTTTTGTCCTATATTGACAGATGCAGTTCGAACTCTAAATCAAACACGGTTTGGGCTAGCTTCATGAAACTTGACAAAATACTATAGTTCTACGTTCTATCTCTAAGGTTTGTTTCCTCTTGATGTAGCCTAATGCAGGGACTGGCGAATAACACTTTTATTGAAAGGGGTTGCCGAACTTCCAAAAACTAGAGTTTTCTGAAATCTCAACATATATTTTTTCATCCAATCTTCATGATACTTTCAAGTAATGATCAGTACACCAATCCCACTTGGATGCTCAAGTTTCATTCTCCTACATTGAAGCATTCGTTTGCAGGAACAGTTTGAATTTTTAGGTTTCACTCTGTTTTCTCCTATATTGACAAATGTAGTTCAAACTCTAAATCATACACGGTTTGGGCTAGCCTCTTGAAAATTGACACAATAAAGTAGTTCTACATTATATCCCTAAGGTTTGTTTCCTCTTGATGTAGCCTTCAGCACAGACTGGCGAATAACACTTTCAATGAAAGGCGTTGTTAGGCTGCCAAAAAACTAGAGTCTCCTGAAATCTCAACACATATTTTTTTTTCGACATTAATGATACTTTCAAGTAATGAGCAGTACACCAATCAAACTTGGATGCCCAAGTTTCGTTCTCCTAGGTTGATGCATTCGTTTGCAGTAACAGTTTGAATTTCTAGGTTTCACTCTGTTTTCTCCTATATTGACAGATGCAGCTAGAACTCTAAATCAAACACGGTTTGTGCTAGCTTCTTGAAACTTGACAAAATAAAGTAGTTCTACGTTCTATCTCTAAGGTTTGTTTCCTCTTGATGTAGCCTAAAGCAGGGACTGGCGAATAACACTTATATTGAAATGGGTTGCCAAACTTTCAAAAAACTAGAGTCTCCTGAAATCTCAACATATATTTTTTCATCCAATCTTCATGATACATTCAAGTAATGATCAGTACACCATTCCCACTTGGATGCCCAAGTTTTGTTCTTCTAGGTTGAAGCATTCGTTTGCAGGAACAGTTTGAATTTTTAGGTTTCACTCTGTTTTCTCCTATATTGACAGATGCAGTTAGAACTTTAAATCAAACACGGTTTGTGCTAGCTACTTGAAACATGACACAATAAAGTTGTTCTACGTTCTATCCCTAAGGTTTGTTTCCTCTTGTTGTAGCCTTAAGCAGAGACTGGCGAATAACACATTCGATGAAAGGCGTTGTTAGGCTGCCAAAAAACTACAGTCTCCTGAAATCTCATCATATATTTTTTCTTCCGACCTTCATGATACTTTCAAGTAATGAGCAGTGCACCAATCAAACTTGGATGCCCAAGTTTCGTTCTCCTAGGTTGAAGCATTCGTTTGCAGGAACAGTTTGAATTTTTAGGTTTCACTCTGTTTTGTCCTATATTGACAGATGCAGTTCGAACTCTAAATCAAACACGGTTTGTGCTAGCTTCTTGAAACTTGACAAAATACTGTAGTTCTACATTCTATCTCTAAGGTTTGTTTCCTCTTGATGTAGCCTAATGCAGTTATTGGCGAATAACACTTTTATTGAAAGGGATTGCCAAACTTCCAAAAACTAGAGTCTTCTGAAATCTCAACATATATTTTTGCATCCAATCTTCATGATACTTTCAAGTAATGATCAGTACACCAATCCCACTTGGATGCTCAAGTTTCATTCTCCTACGTTGAAGCATTCGTTTGCAGTAACAGTTTTAATTTTTAGGTTTCACTGTTTTCTTCTATATTGACAAATGTAGTTCAAACTCTAAATCATACACGGTTTGGGCTAGCTTCTTGAAACTTGACACAATAAAGTAGTTCTACATTCTATCCCTAAGGGTTGTTTCCTCTTGATGTAGCCTTCAGCACAGACTGGCGAATAACACTTTCAATGAAAGGCGTTGTTAGGCTGCCAAAAAACTAGAGTCTCCTGAAATCTCAACACATATTTTTTTCCGACCTTAATGATACTTTCAAGTAATGAGCAGTACACCAATCAAACTTGGATGCCCAAGTTTCGTTCTCCTAGGTTGAAGCATTCGTTTGCAGGAACAGTTTGAATTTTTAGGTTTCACTCTGTTTTGTCCTATATTGACAGATGCAGTTCGAACTCTAAATCAAACACGGTTTGTGCTAGCTTCTTGAAACTTGACAAAATACTCTAGTTCTACGTTCTATCTCTAAGGTTTGTTTCCTCTTGATGTAGCCTAATGCAGGGACTGGCGAATAACACTTTTATTGAAAGGGGTTGCCAAACTTCCCAAAACTAGAGTCTTCTGAAATCTCAACATATATTTTTTTATCCAATCTTCATGATACTTTCGAGTACTGATCAGTACACCAATCCCACTTGGATGCTCAAGTTTCATTCTCCTACGTTGAAGCATTCGTTTGCAGTAACAGTTTTAATTTTTAGGTTTCACTGTTTTCTTCTATATTGACAAATGTAGTTCAAACTCTAAATCATACACGGTTTGGGCTAGCTTCTTGAAACTTGACACAAAAAAGTAGTTCTACATTCTATCCCTAAGGTTTGTTTCCTCTTGATGTAGCCTTCAGCACAGACTGGCGAATAACACTTTCAATGAAAGGCCTTGTTAGGCTGCCAAAAAACTAGAGTCTCCTGAAATCTCAACACATATTTTTTTCCGACCTTAATGATACTTTCAAGTAATGAGCAGTACACCAATCAAACTTGGATGCCCAAGTTTCGTTCTCCTAGGTTGATGCATTCGTTTGCAGTAACAGTTTGAATTTCTAGGTTTCACTCTGTTTTCTCCTATATTGACAGATGCAGCTAGAACTCTAAATCAAACACGGTTTGTGCTAGCTTCTTGAAACTTGACACAATAAAGTAGTTCTACGTTCTATCTCTAAGGTTTGTTTCCTCTTGATGTAGCCTAATGCAGGGACTGGCGAATAACACTTATATTGAAAGGGGTTGCCAAACTTTCAAAAAACTAGAGTCTCCTGAAATCTCAACATATATTTTTTCATCCAATCTTCATGATACATTCAAGTAATGATCAGTACACCATTCCCACTTGGATGCCCAAGTTTGGTTCTTCTAGGTTGAAGCATTCGTTTGCAGGAACAGTTTGAATTTTTAGGTTTCACTCTGTTTTCTAGTATATTGACAGATGCAGTTAGAACTTTAAATCAAACACGGTTTGTGCTAGCTACTTGAAACATGACACAATAAAGTAGTTCTACGTTCTATCCCTAAGGTTTGTTTCCTCTTGATGTAGCCTTAAGCAGAGACTGGCGAATAACACATTCAATGAAAGGCATTGTTAGGCTGCCAAAAAACTACAGTCTCCTGAAATCTCATCATATATTTTTTTCTTCCGACCTTCATGATACTTTCAAGTAATGAGCAGTGCACCAATCAAACTTGGATGCCCAAGTTTCGTTCTCCTAGGTTGAAGCATTCGTTTGCAGGAACAGTTTGAATTTTTAGGTTTCACTCTGTTTTGTCCTATATTGACAGATGCAGTTCGAACTCTAAATCAAACACGGTTTGTGCTAGCTTCATGCAACTTGACAAAATACTCTAGTTCTACGTTCTATCTCTAAGGTTTGTTTCCTCTTGATGTAGCCTAATGCAGGGACTGGCGAATAACACTTTTATTGAAAGGGGTTGCCAAACTTCCAAAAACGAGAGTCTTCTGAAATCTCAACATATATTTTTTTATCCAATCTTCATGATACTTTCGAGTAATGATCAGTACACCAATCCCACTTGGATGCTCAAGTTTCATTCTCCTATGTTGAAGCATTCGTTTGCAGTAACAGTTTGAATTTTTAGGTATCACTGTTTTCTTCTATATTGACAAATGTAGTTCAAACTCTAAATCATACACGGTTTGGGCTAGCTTCTTGAAACTTGACACAATAAAGTAGTTCTACATTCTATCCCTAAGGTTTGTTTCCTCTTGATGTAGCCTTCAGCACAGACTGGCGAATAACACTTTCAATGAAAGGCGTTGTTAGGCTGCCAAAAAACTAGAGTCTCCTGAAATCTCAACACATATTTTTTTTCCGACCTTAATGATACTTTCAAGTAATGAGCAGTACACCAATCAAACTTGGATGCCCAAGTTTCTTTCTCCTAGGTTGATGCATTCGTTTGCAGTAACAGTTTGAATTTCTAGGTTTCACTCTGTTTTGTCCTATATTGTCAGATGCAGCTAGAACTCTAAATCAAACACGGTTTGTGCTAGCTTCTTGAAACTTGACACAATAAAGTAGTTCTACGTTCTATCTCTAAGGTTTGTTTCCTCTTGATGTAGCCTAATGCAGGGACTGGCGAATAACACTTATATTGAAAGGGGTTGCCAAACTTTCAAAAAACTAGAGTCTCCTGAAATCTCAACATATATTTTTTCATCCAATCTTCATGATACATTCAAGTAATGATCAGTACACCATTCCCACTTGGATGCCCAAGTTTTGTTCTTCTAGGTTGAAGCATTCGTTTGCAGGAACAGTTTGAATTTTTAGGTTTCACTCTGTTTTCTCCTATATTGACAGATGCAGTTAGAACTTTAAATCAAACACGGTTTGTGCTAGCTACTTGAAACATGACACAATAAAGTAGTTCTACGTTCTATCCCTAAGGTTTGTTTCCTCTTGTTGTAGCGTTAAGCAGAGACTGGCGAATAACACATTCGATGATAGGCGTTGTTAGGCTGCCAAAAAACTACAGTCTCCTGAAATCTCATCATATATTTTTTCTTCCGACCTTCATGATACTTTCAAGTAATGAGCAGTGCACCAATCAAACTTGGATGCCCAAGTTTCGTTCTCCTAGGTTGAAGCATTCGTTTGCAGGAACAGTTTGAATTTTTAGGTTTCACTCTGTTTTGTCCTATATTGACAGATGCAGTTCGAACTCTAAATCAAACACGGTTTGTGCTAGCTTCTTGAAACTTGACAAAATACTCTAGTTCTACGTTCTATCTCTAAGGTTTGTTTCCTCTTGATGTAGCCTAATGCAGGGACTGGCGAATAACACTTTTATTGAAAGGGGTTGTCAAACTTCCAAAAACGAGAGTCTTCTGAAATCTCAACATGTATTTTTTTATCCAATCTTCATGATACTTTCGAGTAATGATCAGTACACCAATCCCACTTGGATGCTCAAGTTTCCTTCTCCTACGTTGAAGCATTCGTTTGCAGTAACAGTTTGAATTTTTAGGTTTCATTCTGCTTTCTCCTATATTGACAAATGTAGTTCAAACTCTAAATCATACACGGTTTGGGCTAGCTTCTTGAAACTTGACACAATAAAGTAGTTCTACATTCTATCCCTAAGGTTTGCTTCCTCTTGATGTAGCCTTCAGCACAGACTGGCGAATAACACTTTCAATGAAAGGCGTTGTTAGGCTGCCAAAAAACTAGAGTCTCCTGAAATCTCAACACATATTTTTTTTCCGACCTTAATGATACTTTCAAGTAATGAGCAGTACACCAATCAAACTTGGATGCCCAAGTTTCGTTCTCCTAGGTTGATGCATTCGTTTGCAGTTACAGTTTGAATTTCTAGGTTTCACTCTGTTTTCTCCTATATGGACAGATGCAGCTAGAACTCTAAATCAAACACGGTTTGTGCTAGCTTCTTGAAACTTGACACAATAAAGTAGTTCTACGTTCTATCTCTAAGGTTTGTTTCCTCTTGATGTAGCCTAATGCAGGGACTGGATATAACACTTATATTGAAAAGGGTTGCCAAACTTCCAAAAACTAGAGTCTCCTGAAATCTCAACATATATTTTTGCATCCAATCTTCATGATACTTTCGAGTAATGATCAGTACACCAATCCCACTTGGATGCTCAAGTTTCATTCTCCTACGTTGAAGCATTCGTTTGCAGTAACAGTTTGAATTTTTAGGTTTCACTGTTTTCTTCTATATTGACAAATGTAGTTCAAACTCTAAATCATACACGGTTTGGGCTAGCTTCTTGAAACTTGACACAATAAAGTAGTTCTACATTCTATCCCTAAGGTTTGTTTCCTCTTGATGTAGCCTTCAGCACAGACTGGCGAATAACACTTTCAATGAAAGGCGTTGTTAGGCTGCCAAAAAACTAGAGTCTCCTGAAATCTCAACACATATTTTTTTTCCGACCTTAATGATACTTTCAAGTAATGAGCAGTACACCAATCAAACTTGGATGCCCAAGTTTCGTTCTCCTAGGTTGATGCATTCGTTTGCAGTTACAGTTTGAATTTCTAGGTTTCACTCTGTTTTCTCCTATATTGACAGATGCAGCTAGAAATCTAAGTCAAACACGGTTTGTGCTAGCTTCTTGAAACTTGACACAATAAAGTAGTTCTACGTTCTATCTCTAAGGTTTGTTTCCTCTTGATGTAGCCTAATGCAGGGACTGGCGAATAACACTTATATTGAAAGGGGTTGCCAAACTTTCAAAAAACTAGAGTCTCCTGAAATCTCAACATATATTTTTTCATCCAATCTTCATGATACATTCAAGTAATGATCAGTACACCATTCCCACTTGGATGCCCAAGTTTTGTTCTTCTAGGTTGAAGCATTCGTTTGCAGGAACAGTTTGAATTTTTAGGTTTCACTCTGTTTTCTCCTATATTGACAGATGCAGTTAGAACTTTAAATCAAACACGGTTTGTGCTAGCTATTTGAAACATGACACAATAAAGTAGTTCTACGTTCTATCCCTAAGGTTTGTTTCCTCTTGATGTAGCCTTAAGCAGAGACTGGCGAATAACACATTCAATGAAAGGCGTTGTTAGGCTGCCAAAAAACTACAGTCTCCTGAAATCTCATCATATATTTTTTCTTCCGACCTTCATGATACTTTCAAGTAATGAGCAGTGCACCAATCAAACTTGGATGCCCAAGTTTCGTTCTCCGAGGTGAAGCATTCGTTTGCAGGAACAGTTTGAATTTTTAGGTTTCACTCTGTTTTGTCCTATATTGACAGATGCAGTTCGAACTCTAAATCAAACACGGTTTGTGCTAGCTTCTTGAAACTTGACAAAATACTCTAGTTCTACGTTCTATCTCTAAGGTTTGTTTCCTCTTGATGTAGCCTAATGCAGGGACTGGCGAATAACACTTATATTGAAAGGGGTTGCCAAACTTTCAAAAAACTAGAGTCTCCTGAAATCTCAACATATATTTTTTCATCCAATCTTCATGATACATTCAAGTAATGATCAGTACACCATTCCCACTTGGATGCCCAAGTTTTGTTCTTCTAGGTTGAAGCATTCGTTTGCAGGAACAGTTTGAATTTTTAGGTTTCACTCTGTTTTCTCCTATATTGACAGATGCAGTTAGAACTTTAAATCAAACACGGTTTGTGCTAGCTATTTGAAACATGACACAATAAAATAGTTCTACGTTCTATCCCTAAGGTTTGTTTTCTCTTGATGTAGCCTTAAGCAGAGACTGGCGAATAACACATTCAATGAAAGGCGTTGTTAGGCTGCCAAAAAACTACAGTCTCCTGAAATCTCATCATATATTTTTTCTTCCGACCTTCATGATACTTTCAAGTAATGAGCAGTGCACCAATCAAACTTGGATGCCCAAGTTTCGTTCTCCGAGGTGAAGCATTCGTTTGCAGGAAGTGTTTGAATTTTTAGGTTTCACTCTCTTTTGTCCTATATTGACAGATGCAGTTCGAACTCTAAATCAAACACGGTTTGTGCTAGCTTCTTGAAACTTGACAAAATACTCTAGTTCTACGTTCTATCTCTAAGGTTTGTTTCCTCTTGATGTAGCCTAATGCAGGGACTGGCGAATAACACTTTTATTGAAAGTGGTTGCCAAACTTCCAAAAACGAGAGACTTCTGAAATCTCAACATATATTTTTTTATCCAATCTTCATGATACTTTCGAGTAATGATCAGTACACCAATCCCACTTGGATGCTCAAGTTTCATTCTCCTACGTTGAAGCATTCGTTTGCAGTAACAGTTTTAATTTTTAGGTTTCACTGTTTTCTTCTATATTGACAAATGTAGTTCAAACTCTAAATCATACACGGTTTGGGCTAGCTTCTTGAAACTTGACACAATAAAGTAGTTCTACATTCTATCCCTAAGGTTTGTTTCCTCTTCATGTAGCCTTCAGCACAGACTGGCGAATAACACTTTCAATGAAAGGCGTTGTTAGGCTGCCAAAAAACTAGAGTCTCCTGAAATCTCAACACATATTTTTTTCCGAC